>NW_016170002.1:0-16479 GCF_001687245.7 Rhagoletis zephyria
AATCTGAATTATGTCTCATTCAAGCGTAGAGGAAACAAGGATGTTTACCCTAAATATTTCTTATAGTGAAAAGAGCCGCACCACTTTTTAATGCGTTAGAGGCAACTCCATTCTGAATTCATCAAATGTCAATCGTATTCAGTGTTTTTTTGCAGCGAGAAAAGAAACTGTAATAAGACAGGCTAAATCATCTGCGTGCCCACGTGTAGTCATAAAGCACTGATGGTGGGCAAGTGGGAAAGCAATTACGAAACATCTGAGCAAGTCTGAAAGCAAGCCATCTTAAGAACAGCCCCTAAGAACTTCACACCTGACATATTGACCTCCTCCTGCCTGAATCTTAATGATGGTAAGTTATTTACAGTATTTCTTCTTTACTGCAAGAGCTTAAATGCTACCACTGACCTATAGCCTAAATTATATTAAAAAAATCTCACGTACTATACCTCAATTTGTTTCATTTTCTTGCTATTGAAAAATGGTTTCGGTTCACAATTCATATTTTTACAGTCAATGCAAGCGCAGAAGCCAATAAATAAAAAAAAAAGAACAAATTACCTTGTACCATTTTTCATGTCTACTTACTTACGTATTAGTAGTATACTTCTATAGTCTATTTCGCCTGGCCTGCTGGTAATGGACGTGAGAGTGGAAAAAGAAAACACTAAACACAATTTTGACATATTGTTACAAAAAACAATCAATCCTACATAGCTTCAGCAGTACATCTCACCACCTAAGCACCTAACGAAAATTTATGATGCATCAATATGATGATTTGCGGTGGAAAAGTTGTCGATGGCCAAGTGCCAAAAAGAACAAATTGCATAGCTGTTAGAAAGGCAAAAAAAAAAAACAATAAGAAGACGAAAACAGCATAGAAAATCAAAGTAAAAGAAAGAAGTGAAAATTCCTCCAAAATAAGCAAAATAAACTTTCCTGGCAGTTCNTGGTGTGCACTATTGGAAAGAGGGGGATGTATACAAATGGGGATACTGAGTACCTGTGTTAGCTCAATAGAATCTATGCTAATGAAAGAATAGATTTAAATTCCCTAATTACTAAAATGAACATTTTCGATATGTTCTCAAAACCGCTTTAATGAAAGGTAGTTAATAAAGGCAGTTAGAGTGTTAAAATGTTTAACGAAAATCTCAAACAGACAAGGAAGGAAGATGAGTTCAAGTTAATGATTACATGCTTAGCATAGATAAATTGCGAACACCTACACTTATGAGGGTTAGAGGGTATTGAGTTCTATGGAATGGAATTTTTAGACATTGTTCAGCGACACCCCGTAAAGTTGTTTGCTTGAAATTTTCGTGAAACATCTAAACCCTCTAAATGCCTTTTTCAACCACCTTTCTTTGTTGCTGTTTGGAGAACGGGTCAAAATTGCCCATTTAAGTAGGAGTTAAAGGGTTAAAATCTACCACAAATAATTCCTCAATAAATTCTACTGCAGAATTATGTGGACAGAACTTTTATTTGAAGTCGAAAATGCCCATTTAAGTAGGAGTTAAAGGGTTAAAATCTACTAAAAATAATTCCTCAATAAATTCTACTACAGAATTATGTGGACAGAAATTTTATTTGGAGTCGAAAATGTTAAAGTTGGTCAGCGGGACATCCACTTCCACAATAATGAGGCCTTAGTTGTGTTGAGTATCTACTCTTCGACACGGTGTAATCATACAAAATAGCACTAATGTTCACCATATTTTTCATTAAAAGCAGCAGAGTATTAAATTTGAGTTGGCGTTAGTGCATATAATATTTCATATACTATATTTTGTGTAGTATATTGCGCCAGTCCAAGTGTGGAGAGGTCCTTCTGCACTTGGTCAACATATTGCAAAATTTAAAGAATATAGTAAAAAGATATTCTTGAAACTTTTGCCAACAGCTTCACAACACCAATAGTTCACTAAATACCTTTGGCTACAAATGTGTCTGTTAGTAGTTTACATTCTACAACAACTTCGGTGCAAAAAAAAAAATTAAATTATACGCACTCATGCACATTTTCATTTCATCAAACTATACAAGTGAAAGTATTTGCAAGTAGTGAGGTAGAAGTTTTTCTTTTGTTACTGTGCTTTTTTTTGAGGAAACTACAACAAGTAAACTGAAATTTCCTTCGAAACCTTCGGCTAAAATACGTTGCTTTCACTCTTCATTTCTCTACGTTGTTTTTATTGTACTTGAATATTCACTTCTTTCAATGAAATACTTTGCGCAGTTTACAGCAGGGAATGTGTTGAAAAGCTGGCATTTTTAAAATTTCCGCTATTTGAGGCAGCAAATTTTTATAGCCAAAGTAGCAACAACTATGTGGCCAGAAATTGTTGAAAGTGAGTTGTAACATTTTGATGGTTCCTTTACCAATATAAAAGTTTATTAAGCGCATAAAAAGGTATTCGTAAATATCAAAGTTTTGGAAATACTTAGTTATGCTGAAAGCAGTAAAAATGCATGTGTTTAACATGTACATATATATTGTGATAAAAGAGGATGTATTAGATATAGCTCTTAAGTTTAAATAAATGTAAAAAAAATATATAAGAGCAGATCTAAAACCTTTTTGTTGGGAAGCGGTGACTTGACCTTTGTCTCTGAGTTCGACCACTAACACGTAACGAGATTTTTATAAATTAGATATATAATCTCAATCTTTATCTTGATCTTTATCTTTATATTAATTCAATCTTCATCTTAATCTTAATCCAAGCTTAATCTTAATCTAAATCCCAATCTTTATATTAATCCTGATCTTAATAATAATCTTAGTGTTAACGTTAATCTTAAACTTCTAGTCTTAGTTTTATCCTAATCTTAATCTTATTCTTAATCTTTATTTTAATCTGAATCTGAATTTAATCTTACTCTTAATCTTGATCTTGATCTTAATCTTAATTTAAATCTTGCTCCTATATTTGTTTAACCTTAATCTTAGTTTTAGTCTTAATCTTAATCCTAATTTAAATTTTACTATTAAAATGAATCTTAATTTTAATTTTAATCGTAATATGAACCTTACCCTTAATTATAATCTGAATCGGAATCTTAATCTTAATCATAAGCGTAGCCTTAGTTCTTAATCCTAATCTTAATCATAAGCTTAGTCTAATCTTAATCTTAATATTGGACTTAATCGTAATATTAATCTTAATCTTAGTCTTATTCTTAATCTTAATCTTAGTTTTAGTCCTAATCTTAGTTTTAATTTTAATCTGAATCTGAATGTTAACCTTAATCTTAAGCTAAGTCCTAATTTTATTGTTAGTTTTAATCTCAATCCAATCTTAATCATAATCTTAATTTACTTAACCTTAATTTTAATCTGAATCTGCTTCTGAATCTTAATCTTAACATTAACTTAATCTTTACATTAAACTTAATTTTAATCTTAATCTTATTCCTGATCTTAATCTTAGTCCCATTGAATTCTAGTAGAATAAAGTACAAGTTTTAAATGCTAAACGTACGGTTGATTTTATAGAATTTTTTCGTCGAAGATATTACGGCTTTCTTCCGTTTAAAAATAAATTGTGTGTATTTGTTATATAACTAATAAAAAAATCCGGACATTTTTACGAAAGTTTGTTGATTTTTTTTTTTGAATATTGCACAAAGTTTGAAACTTCGATTTACGCGGGTCAAAGAATGAAGTATTTATTATAAAAATATAACAGCAAAAATAATATGTTAAAACTTGTTAAAATGTGGTCCGGTTATACATATGTATGTACGTATTTAGTTACTATGTTAATAAAACATCTGAAAGCTAAAAGGCTCGTTCATATTTAAATAGGTTCACATATAATGATGTGTACAGGCACGTATTTAGATCCATATACTACATATATATTTTCAAATATACATATATATATGTATGTATAGTAGGTTGGTTCAAAAATACATAGGAAAATCGAGTAAATTAATTTTTCCTGCTTTTTTTAGAAATCGGTTAATATTTACCCGTGCCGCTATGATGCTTATTTTACTAACAGTGTATTTTAATAACCGATAATCCTATCATTTATATACAAAAATTAGTTATTTCATGTTTTCATAGCAACATCACGTACGAACAGCTGAATGCTTGTTAGCGTGGGCCGAAAATCCGCTTTTTTAGAATTTTGATTGGTAATAGCAAAAATATGGTTCATTATGCTCTAAAAAAATCTCTGTGCAAGTTTAAAATCTTTGGTCAATATCTTAGGCTCACCCAAGTCCATCAAAGTTCAGGCGGTAAAAAAAAAAGTTTTTCTTAGCTTACTTCGATTATCTGCAAAAAGGTTCATATACCATTTATGTAGGACTAATACTTTCGGAGATAATTTAAATTTTATTAAAACAAAAATTACTTATTCATTTATTTATTAATTTTAATTTTTTAGCACATTGAACTTTGATAGACTTGGGCGAGCCCAAGATATTGACCAAAAATTTTCATCTTGCACACAGATTTTTTTAGAGCATAATGAACGATATTTTTGTTAGTTATTACCAATCAAAATTCTAAAAAAGCGGATTTTCGGCCCATGTTAATGCATGTGTTTATTTTTTTCCTTTCTATTTGATTGTTTCTGTGGGTATGTGGTAAAAAATTTTGAAAAATAGGGTTGCCAGATATTTGAAAATTTAACATTCGTTTAAAAGCTCAATGAAATAATTAAGTTTCTTCACTAAAACTAAAAGCGTGTGCACCGGCGGCACGGGTAAATACATATTAATCGATTTAAAAGTAAAAAAAATATGTGTCTCCTCATTTTTGATTTTCTTCGGACCTACGGAGGTGGCTGGACCACCCTAATGTACACATATTACGTATATATATATAATGCATGTGTTTGCATTGCCTATTTGCATTGTTGTGGTTAACCGCCTTTCATTGCATATATGTATGTATGCAAGTTTAATGGGTCCCTGAAAGCTGCTATGACAACCACCCACCCACAACATTTACAGGAATACGTATATTTTTATACATACATATGCAAATACACGTAAAGGGGGAAATCACACGCGTAAGCATGTGCCCTTTAGCGAAAAAGTTTACTAGTTGAACTCGTTGACATTGTTCTCTTTTTAATTCATTTGATATTTGAACAATAAATGCGAATTAGGTTAACACTACTGGACGTCCTTGGGCATATGTAAATGTATACGTATTAACATATATATAAATATATCCACATATGCGAGTATTTGCTTTTAACATTAACATGATTAGTCGATGTCTGGTTTTCGATTTGTAGCAGCTTCTCTAATTTCATTCAATAAGCCAATTTAAGGACTAGGAAATAAACTGCTTTTGATATCGCGGACAGTCATTCACCTGTTGCTTACACAAGAGCATGCTGTTAGTTCAATTTTGGAATACAGATACTTTGCTTTGAACACTATAAAGCAAGTTTAAAATGTTAACACATATCGAGCCATAACTTAAAATAAAAATAAAAATTAGATGCCGAAATTCTCCAGGACCATCTAGCTACATCCAATTGTGCATCAAAAAGAAAATTTTGAAAAAACTTTGGTTTGGCTTCCATGCATGATTAATTGACTTAATCTTATTCTAAGTCTTAAACCTAATCTTAGTCTTAACCTTAGCTTTAATCTTAACCTAATTTTTAATCTTAAATTTTTTCTAAAGCTTTAAGTTATTCCTAATCATAATCCTAATCTTAATCAAAATCTAGATCTAAATCTTAACCTTAACATTAATATTAATCTTAGTATTAATCTTAATTTGAATTTAAACTTATTCTTTGNGCAGATACTTTTCTTTAAACACTATAAAGCAAGTTTCAAATGTTAACACATATCGAGCCATAACTTAAAATAAAAATAAAAATTAGATGCCGAAATTCTCCAGGAGCATCTAGCTACATCCAATTGTGCATCAAAAAGAAAATTTTGAAAAAACTTTGGTTTGGCTCCCATGCACGATTAATTCACTTAATCTTATTCTAAGTCTTAAACCTAATCTTAATCTTAACCTTAGCTTTAATCTTAACCTAATTTTTAATCTTAACTTTTTTCTAAAGCTTAAAGTTATTCCTAATCATAATCCTAATCTGAATCAAAATCTAGATCTAAATCTTAACCTTAACACTAATATTAATCTTAGTATTAATCTTAATTTGAATTTAAACTTATTCTTTGATTATCGTTTTAAAATGTTCGTATTTAAAAATAATACTTTCATACCACGCACCCGTGCTGTGGTATTGATTCAAACTTAACATTTGAAAGCACATTTACATGTCAGGCTGTAGCTGAGTGCGCAAAGATGCTTGTCATAATTTTTTAATTTCCATGACCCTGTTCAAATCCCATTGCAAGTTGCGTGGAAATTATTATTTTTTTTTTTGTTTAGCTTAACTATGAAAAAACATCCGTGAAGTGAAAAACGCTTAATTTTAATATGGGCGTATTTGAATTGAATATTTCCATACTAAATACTAAAATTTGTATACTTAATTTTATTACGACCGGGGTCGGTGGTCTTTCCTAAGCATATCCTCGATGTTTTTGGATAACCGCCNTTGGTATTGATTCAAACTTAACATTTGAAAGCACATTTACATGTCAGGCTGTAGCTGAGTGCGCAAAGATGCTTGTCACAATTTTTTAATTTCCAGAGGGTCATGGTTCAAATCCCATTGCAAGTTGGGTGGAAATTATTATTTTTTTTTTGTTTAGCTTAACTATGAAAAACATCCGTGAAGTGAAAAACGCTTAATTTTAATATGAGCGTATTTGAATTGAATATTTCCATACTAAATACTAAAATGTGTATACTTAATTTTATTACGACCGGGGTCGGTGGTCTTTCCTAAGCATATCCTCGATGTTTTTGGAAAACCGCCCATAGACCAGTTGCAAAGCCGCCTAAATCGCTGTTGTAGCAAAAATGAGATTTAATAATCTGTAACTACAGGCATCGAGATTTATGCATAAAAATCTTTATCAAAACAACCGATTTGTAAAATAATAGTTAGTGAAATACCGCCTGTCAAGGCAATTCCTTCAGAGGAAACCCGTTTTTTCGCTCTCCTGTCAAATTTGAGTGCCGTAAGTTAGGCGGTGAGGCGGCAAAAACATTGACGATATTTTTTTTAATTTAGCATGTTTCTTTTTAAATTTAAAATTTTTTCTCACAGTGTATCTTTTGTTTTCTGGCAGCCTTCCAAGCGATGCTGTGCGCCAGCTTCTGCTATCAAACACATTTGCTTTCTTTCAATATTACTTCCAACAGATCGCCTGCAAGAGTCTTTGGCCCACCAAGCCCTCAATTTATGATTCTTTTTTGCAATTGAAAATGCGCCGGCTTCGCAATGCTCGCCCTGTACTCTAAAAAGGATACTTTTTGTGAAGTTTAATAAAAATCGGAATAAAACCCAAAGTAGTAAAAGAATTTTCTTCACTTTCATCACTTTTTTTCGAATTCGATCATTCTCGAAAATGAAATCAAAGTCATGCTTCTCCGATGTCCACAAGACCATATAAGGAAAAAAAGACGACTTTACTGCATAAATATAATACAGAGAGCAGTGTGAAGTCTGTCTGCTAAATTATAGACTCATATTTTATCATTAACCTCGATTCCTTCTAATTTATTAACACGCAGTTATGTTAGCAACGAAAGCTCTCTCCATAGATCAGTTTAATTTTATTCGCATTATATTAAAAAACAAGTAATTTATTATCTCTTAAAAACAAATACATAAATACTTCCAAATAAAATTCCGCCAATAATTTGTTTATCTTACTGGATTTCAAAAGATTATTTTCCCATTTACGTTGAATAAACAACTCAATGACGGCGGAGGGGTGGAGCAATGCGCCATAAAAGCGAATGAGCTTGCAAATAAGGCTGCCAATTACGGATAAAAAGCTCTTAAATATTTGTTTAAGGGTGTCATTTTATGTCGCTAAGAGATTGGAATGCAAAATAATGGTTTTCTAAGAAAATTTGTTGGCGGCGCTATTGCTGCTTAAATCATTGTGGATGGGTAGCTACATACATATGTACGTATGCAGCAACAGGCTGGTTGGTGGCGGCTTTAATGGCATGCCAAATGCGTTACAGATGCTGCGTGTAAAATTCAGTTAAAATGTTGCCACTACCAACCTTTATGGGCAATGAATAGAGATTAATGAAAGTCATAATGAGTTTGAAAATGCATGGATAAAATGGTTATGCAGCAACTTTGATTTATTGATGTGACGAGCGCGCATGTGTGTGTGTGTGTGTGTTTGCTTGAAAATCCAGCAGCTGAGAGGGTGGGGGGTTGGCATATGAAACGCTTGATTAATGATGTGTAAATTGATTGAATTTTACGCAAATAAATAGGATTGACAAAGAAAATTTTTTGTGAAGTGGCGTTTGAGGTTTGGGTAGCGTGTTTAAGGCTATATGCAATCATAAAATTATAGCATTGACATATTTTAAGCAAATAAAAAAAAAATACATGTTAAATGTAAGTGCTTGGTTTGAATTATGGCAAGATGGAAATTTTTGAACTCTTTGCCCCAAACGCAAATGTAAAATAGTTGATTCGCTTCTCTTACCTCATATTCTTGAAATGAAATGAATTTCATAAAAAAATTTCTTTCAGCTATACTTTCGGTTTCGCCGTCAATGCTTTAAATGACTTATTTCCCCTTCCTACGCATTTTATTTAAATAAAATCTCAACTCAGCATTTGCATTTTATCTGACATTCGAATAGCAATAAGATTTTTTAGAAAAACCTTTAAGCCAATTATAACCCCCACACATTTACATATGTACTCGTATTTGTGTATGTCTATGACAACCATGTATTGTGTTTCGCATAAAGCTTCTCAAACGTTATTATTGTATGAACTCTCAACACGTGCCATATTATCTGTGCATTCATCTGCATATGCAAATCTGTAGCTTAAAATTAATGCCAATTTCTCACCTTGAAGATGGTTTCAATAAAAAGGCAAAGAAATCGAATCGCAATCCGCATACATAAATCAATTCACGACGAATGTCGGTTGCACAACCATTTTTCCAATATTATTTCTCGAATGCTGTTTGTATATTATACATATGTATTATGTATGTATTTATTACATTGCTGATTTGTAAATTTTTTCTACAGTGCTTCCGATTGAGCAGCTATTGAATAATGTAAACGCAAATCTTTTCTTTACATTTGCCATTCATTCACTTAAGCCTTCAATGACAGTTGAGTTTTTTTAACGCAATCACAATCCGACTTTATATTTTCTTGGAAATAAAAAGTGTTAAAAAAATTTCTTCAAGTTGCATATTTAAAATGTGGGGTGATATGTGTGCGTGCTTGAACCAAAATACGTATGCAAAGCTAATTCGATTTTTCTCGGTAACTAGAAATGAAATATTTAAGTAATTACTTCTTTTATATGTACAGCGGCGGTACCATAAATAGGGACGCGACATTTTAAAAAGTTTTAAATTTTAAATTTTTGTTATGAAAGTAAAGCTCGTTATCTAACAAAACGCATGTGACCCGAATTTAAGCAAATATTTTGGTATGTAAACTGTAAATTTGAAGTCGCTGAAAAATTTCGTTGATTTTTGATAATTTTCTTGTGCTTACTTCGTGTAAAGTTTTTAACCAAGTAAAAAAAAAAATTGTCGACCATATTAAATTTTCGTACGGAAGAAAAAAAACTATCAAAAATCTACAGAATCTTTTCGCTACTTAAAACTTGCACCTTACTACCCTAATACGTAGTAGACTAAGAAACTCCATACCAAACATTTTTCTAAACATTCTGATTAAAAAGTTTGAAATTTTTATGGAGATTGGTCGCATTTTCCAAATTTTTGCACAAAGTTGGAAATTCGGACTTACATGGTTTTTGTTAGGTAACGATCTATACTTTCATAAAGCGATAATAAGCGTTATGTAAGCAAAAAAAAAATAGCCAAATTTTTTTTTAACGTCGCGCCCCTGTTTATTTTCCCGCCACTGTATGTATAAAAATTTTATGTTTTGAGCTTGTTGAGCTTGTTTTCTATAATATATTTTACAAAAATTTTAAATTTTTTAAAGGGTCGAGAGCAGCTATCTTTCCGGTGGGAATGGACGGGATTCGAAACCACCCGCGCGTTGCTTTTTCGGCTGAACAGGCGGTAAGGACTTGTTTCCGATCCGCGCCTTCTCTCTTCGTCTTGTAGCAGCGGCCAGAAGTGGCTAGCACTTGCTTAAAGAGTTCTACCTGCGTCGGGCGCGCCTGCTCTACAGTATATTTAAATTTAGCCGAAAACCTTTGAAGAGATTTCAACAAAAAAATATTTTTCCGTGGGGTTGCCACTTTCATGAACAAACAAACAAATCAGTCTTATTTAAAACTGTGGAAGGCTGCCAACAAAAAATTTGAAAAATAAGATTGCCGTCTATCTAAAAATTTGAAATATATAAAGGCCTTGACAGTATATTATATTTCAACATTAAAGTCAAAAGCGTTTAAAGGGAACTGAAAAAAATATTTGAAAAAAGTTACAATAACGGTTACGAAAAAATCTACCTTATTTAATACTGTAGAAGGTTTGAAAAAAAACTTTAAAAATAGGGTTGCCATCTATCCAAAGCTTTAAAATTATATAAAGTTTCAACATTATATTTAAACTTTAACATTAAAGCGAAACGTGTTTGGAGTGGTTTGAAACAAAAAAGTTAGCCGTAGGGTTGCCACCTTAAAAGGTTACAATAACGGTTATTGAAAAATGCAAGCTCACTTAATGTCACAATGTGGGTGACAAGCATAAAGAGCATAAAAAAGCTTTAGGACTTATACGTTTGTTGAGTAGGGTTGCCACCTATCTATAGAATGTGATGAAATAATTATATGCGCTAAATAAATGAAGCAATGCCTGTATGCAACGCAAGGTTTTTGAGGAAACTCTAAAGCTATTTCTTAAAAGGGTTGCCAATCTTATAAACCGAGAAAAAAAATTAACCGTTCATTCTCCTGCTAATCAAACATTAAGTACTCCGTACTTATAGGGATGCCACCTGTATAAAATATCTAACTTAATTAAAATATGATAAAATTGGTATCAAACGGAAAGTGTTTGCCTTTTATTTAGCTTCCACTTGATTTTGAGTAGTGTTGCCATCCATCCAAAAACTAAGATTAGGTAAATACATATATAAGTTACGTAAGATATTACAATATGGATGTGCCTTTAAGTAAAATATTATAAAATGCGTATCGAATGAACGAAAAGACTTCAGCGTTAATTATTCCTAGACAGAGTTGTCCCCATCGAAAATTTTAATTAGTTAAATATTTAATTTGAGCAATATAGTTGTATATAACTCGAGATTAAATTAAATTCATTTAAGGCTCGAACAAGGGGAGCAATACTCGAATACTCTGTTTTACAAAGATTACGTTGAGGTATTTTAAAATGACTTCTTTCCAAAAAACAGGAGGAGTCAATGTCACCATTGATGATATTATAAGCAGAAGAAAGCGAAAGTTTCTCCCAAAGACTTTAGATTGATTAAAAGCAAGCAAAATCTTTTGGACACGTTCAATCCTATTTCTATAAATTTGGGCGAATGAAAGTCGTATATAATAACATAAGAGTATAAGGGCCAGAAAATTTCGAACTATTTATTATGCCTCAGCCAACCTACAAGAGNGGTTTCGAATGAACGAAAAGACTTCAGCGTTAATTATTCCTAGACAGAGTTGTCCCCATCGAAAATTTTAATTAGTTAAATATCTAATTTGAGCAATATAGGAAAATATGCTAATGGCAAGTTATAAAAAAGTACACCTCTGTACCTATTTCGTGAAACTTATTTTTAAATATTAACTTGCATATATATTTATTTATTCATAGTCTATGAACAAAGGTTATTACAGACTATTGACAAGATAAGGTTTTTAGTAACTAAGACATCCAAAAACCTCGAATACTGTATTTAGAATATTTGAACATACGCTTTTCGGGAATGAAAACTTAAGTTGTATATAACTCGAGATTAAATTAAATGCATTTAAGGCTCGAACAAGGGAAGCAATACTCGAATACTCTGTTTTACAAAGATTACGTTGAGGTATTTTAAAATGACTTCTTTCCAAAAAACAGGAGCAGTCAATGTCACCATTGATGATATTATGATCAGAAGAAAGCGAAAGTTTCTCCCAAAGACTTTAGATTGATTAAAAGCAAGCAAAATCTTTTGGGCACGTTCAATCCTATTTCTATAAATTTGGGCGAATGAAAGTCGTATATAATAACTTAAGAGTATAAGGGCCAGAAAATTTCGAACTATTTATTATGCCTCAGCCAACCTACAAGAGTGTGCTTACGATACAAGTGTTTAATTAATGGAGAGGCTACGCCTTACGATAACTGATAGTTGTGTTGCCAAAAATACGACACAGAATTGCCATATCAAATTTATCAAGCTTCGAAAGTAGGCCTTACTTTCTGTCACAGGATTAAGAAGCAGCCGCAGCCACAAACGCTGACGATACTCTTAAAGAGAATAGTTAACAGAAAGGGTTGAAGAGATGCAGATTTTTCGAATTTATGCTAAAAGAAATCTATTTTTGCATATAGTTCCACTTCGCAACCCAAGACCGAGAGGTCTGCGCTAATTAACCACCTCCCTTTAATCCCAGTTATGTATTTTGGTGTACAGATGGATCAAGAAACCATCCGAATAGGGACTAGAATGCTGTAAGTACTAGAGAGCGGAAGGGGAGTTAAAAATAGCCAGCCTCTTTGACTGTCATTTCGCTGGAAAAGACTTATATTTTTCAATATGCCCAACATCAGGTTGCCATATATAGCTAGCTAAATAAAATTGAAAAAAAAAATAATCCAATTTTAGTAAAATTTTTTAGTAAGCCTTCCTTAAGGAAAATACACAGATAAAAAATAGTGACCTTTAGTTCCTTCATAATCCACTTCAAGTAAATTTATAGTTAGATAAATTTCCTAAAGGACCTGACCTCGCTTATTTTTGTTTGAGTTTAAAGTGAGTTCCCTTCTATACACTTTCCTATGTATAAATATACACATACATACATGTGAGGTAGAACCGCTCTTTCAATTCGGCGGCCATATTTTTTTTTTTTTTTTTTTTAGTTGCCAGCATTTTAGAATCTTATCAAAATAAAAAAATTTAATTGTCCAAAATCGTTGTTGTTTATTGTGTGTGAATTCTATTTTTTATCTACATACATATGTTGTTTGCAAACATCAAAAATACCAAAAATGCTTCTCAACGGTTCTACCTTAGATACTGTATTTTTATCATGATTGCAGTCTTTCCTCCAGAAAGCAAAGAAATAAACAAATATCGGAAATTTTTTACCATCTCCAGTGATGCATCATTACATTAAAATTATATAAATAACAAACACATATACATATTAGACCGCACCACTATACAACCAAGCAAGAAAAGTTCATCACACACTTGATTTAAAGTATTTTTTTTTATTTTTTTTTTTTTCATCGAGCCTAGCTATAGCCTTTTTACATTTTTCCTGTGACACCTACAATCTGCAATAAAAAAATGCTTAAAATAGTTTTACTGCAATAACAAAAATACTTTCTTAATAAAAGTTTAGTGATTTTTGGTGAGCTCTAGTTTAGTGACAATAGGGTGGTGCGCTGGGATAGTAGGAGATCTAGTGGTTAAGTACTGGAGTGTATCACTTGAGGTCAATGATTTTTGAAACGAAAAAAAATGGTCTCCTCTATCGAACAAGAGCGATGTATCATACTTTAAGATCCGACTGTAAATGCGTGCTCTGAATTCGGGCGANTTCAAACGAAACATTTCATTTTCAAACACGTGGCAACCCCCCTAAATATATTTCAGAAATAAAGCTTTTTCAAGTCCATTTCGATTGATACCGAGACTAAAGATTTCTTAAGAGGCAAATAAATTCGAATTTTCGAAAAGGTTTTCAAGATGAAAAAAAAAAATATTTTCAAGATAAAACCTTGTTAACTCTTCTTGGTCTAATATTGTGATACATATTTTAATTAACTGTTGAATTGAGTTGAATTTGATTTTTTAAACATTTAGCGACCCCGCTAAATATAATTCAGAAATAAAGCCTTCTCAAATTAATTTTGATTTATACCCATCTTTTAATAATTCATCCAACTTATTAAATAGTTTGAATGTAAGTTTTTAAACACCCTCTTAAAATATTCCAACTATTAAAACCAAATAATAATAATATTTATAACACTTGTATATAAGTTACCTAATTCGAGTTTTTAGACAGGTGGAAACTTTCTTGAAATTATTTTCAAACTACTACATTCTTAAATGCCTTTCGTCTTGCATCCTTATGGTCATATGTATTTTTACTACCTAATTCCCTTCCGTGAAATTCCATTTGATCTTTTAAACAGCTGGCAACCCTCTTGTAGTTAAGTTAAGAAAAAACTTCTCAAACCCATTCCCATTGTTACGCAACTCTTAAAATAATTATTTTTTTTTTAAGTAATTTGAATTAAATTTTTGAAAAGGTGGCAACTCATTTCGAAAAAGTAAAACCTTATTGCACCTTCACAGCCCAAACATTTTAACTTGACACCTCATTTTTGAAATCGAACGAACGTGCAGATCCCGATGATGACCTGGACAAAAAATCGATTCACGTATTATGTATGTATATATAGAATAAATAAGATGCTTTTTATAATTAAAAGGTCATACAAATCTTATAACTTTTTTTTTTCATTTCAAACGTTTTGAAATTTCCAAACCTTATTTTTTAAAATTTGACTTCAGATCCATAAATACAAATTCAAAAAACCCCCTATCGACAGTTTCATAAAAATTTTGGGTTTTTTTTTATTGTTTGAAATTTTTTTAATTTTCCAAATCTTTATTTGATTCGTAATAAACGAGCTTAAAAACCCCCTTGTATGAAATCTCATTAAACTCGATTAATTTCTTCATATTTTCGCCAATTTTCGATAAGAAATATGTTGTCCTAATTTGGTTGAAAACCGCTCATAGGTTTTGAGCCAAGTTTTAACATAGAAAACGGCCACAAAAGATAATCGCAACTGGTTGCCACAAATAAGGCTGTTATAAGATCAGTTAAGTGAAATAAATGAAAATATTTCCTGTCTTCGTCTCCTTTTTTTATTTTACTTGAAAAATCATCTTATCGATGTAAAAAATCAGTAAATTTTTAAAATTAAAAAAAAACTGTTAAATTATTTAAGTATTTACTCTACTTATTTTTTAACGTATCATTTCTTTCCCATACTACACTAAAGTACATAAATACGTACATACGAATATGTATATGCATAATTTTATACATATACTTGTGTGCATACATTTATGCGTCCGCCTGTAATTAAGTAATTACATTTGTGTACATTAAATTGCTCGTGGCTGTCTGAGAGCCAGTGTCACGCATAGTTCTTACTGCCGAAACAAAAGTTGTGTTTTACTATGTGGCAATTAATTTGCATGTCCTGTGCTGTATTTAGTGCTGATATGCCAACTACGTAGATACATACATACATACATTTGACTATGTGTATGTATGTCCGTAAGTAGTTAGACACACTACATTTTGTACCCATGCTTTCAAATATTTTTTGCACTTGCCCTTGGTATGCCTAAATATGTTTGGAAAAATATTAGTTAAAAGGGTTCATCAAAAGCCAGACATAAGCCAATTTGAAGTCGAGTCAACCCGCAGGTGCAGCTGTTAGTTTTTTGTCTTCATATGCGCCATTACGGCATTTAACACATTCCACATACGCCGTGGCGTACCATCTGTTAATTTAAAGTTTTCGCGTTGTTGGCACTTATTGTCGGCGCAAAAAGTATATTGCAAGGGTGGCAAAAATTTGGCGGCAACAATGTTTTGCAAATAAAATACTAGGGGTAATATACAGGTACATACATATGCAAGCGCATACAATGGCAAATATTCTTCAGCGACGCTTGTGCTTTATTTTGTCTCGACAACAATGGCCTGTGGACAATAGAAACTCATTAAAAGTAATATTTTATACACAATTTTGTGAGCGTAATTGCTTAAATTGAGAATTACTCTATGCACTGTGGTGAGAGGAGTGCACAAAAGCTTCAAGGAAGCCAGAAGTTACCCTCTCCTCTAGAGATTGAAAATTGCACCTAAGGGAAAAAATTAACCGCAACCGAGACAACGCAATAAACATTCGGCTTGTTTAACAATTCGAAAATGATTGGTAAATAAATCTTATTTCCAAGTCTTACCTTCGATAAGGAATGCGGAATATGTTAGTATTCAATTCTAGAACTAGGCCATTCTCCAGTAAAACAAAACCTACGTAATTGTCTTATTTTCTCTTCGCGAATGAGGTGGATTTAACTTTCTCTCTTGTTTCTTTGGTTTTCATTTTTTCGAACCCATTTCGAGTGTATTTCCAATATACTATGAACGTTGG
>NW_016170003.1:0-11816 GCF_001687245.7 Rhagoletis zephyria
AGTGACGAACAAATTTATGAGTCTGCCAAGAAAGTCGCCCAAATTAGTGCAAAATAAACAAAACTGAGTTTGGAATGGAATGCAATGAATATATCCCAAGTATATGAACTAAAAAAATAGTTGTATACATTGGAAAATAAGGCGAAAGTTTGTATAAATAATTGATATGGCTATTGAAAAGAAATTCTTATTCAAATACAAACGCGAAATTTCTATAGTACATTCATTTAGGCTTATTTACATACATATGTGTAAGTATACTTCCGTACATATATATGAACATACATTAGGATGCATCACCAAAAAAGTTGCAGCTTCTCCAGCGGAATTATAAAATTGCAAATACCTCCAAAATTCTCTTACTATGATTCCGTTGAAGAAATTTTTAAATATTTTTATGCAGACCTTTTATTAATATTTTTAAAATCTAATTTTATTTAAAAAAAAAGCTCGATTTTTTTTATGTGTTTTCCATAAGGTCCATCTCACGTAAACCTTATTTTTCCGAAATATTTTAGCGGAAGCCTTAAAATATAATAAGTTTTAGCAACTTTTTTATACGGAGAGTGATGTTCCTTAATGTTTATGCATGCACTGCACTTAACCAAATAATTCTAAATTCTATCTGCTGCTGAACTTTATTACGATCGTTTAATTACGGCAATATATATATTTTTTCCAAATTTAATTAAACATTCGACGCACGCTGCTCATTGAGCACAAAATGTAAGTGTGCATTTGTTGCAATTAAGTATTTGTTTAGACTTTTTGTAATTCTCTTCCAAATTTTATCATGAAGTGTTTGCTATAAATTAAACTAATCTGCCTAATCGATATCGAGGCATATCGCGCATACTCATATTCAGTTGAAAATTTGGCGATCGACAGCTACGCGATTCACTTGACCAGCTTGTAAAATTCGCTCGCTGCCGTTGTGGGTGTTATGGTCAGCATCAAGCAATTTTTGGTATTTGCAATGCGCTAATGCTTTTCTCACATCCCACCTATCCTATCTCCTCTACTAGATGCCTACGCGCAACCATAAATCGTTCGAATACCAACCAATTCGTTTTGAATAAACAGTAATTTTCGAAAAGATTTAATAGCTAACAAATGTGAAAAGACAGTTCAATCAACAAAGCCTACATATGTGTATACGAATTGCAATAAAAATGGTTAGTAAATTGTATAACAAAAGACTTATAAACGCTTATAGAGATTATTAGAAAAAGAATAGCGAAGCACAAATGAAATAAGACACGAGAGCATGCGCTAGCTTTTGTAAGAAGAGGTGTTGAAGTGGTGAAACAATGGCGTGGAGATGGAAGCTGCTCAATAGTGGCGTTGACTTGTCATGACGTGGCGCATAGCAGCTGCTTCAAAGCGTTTTCCGGCGCATCCCGCTGAGCGAGTGGCGCTTGCTCTACACTGCACCCCGCGCGTGCGCCAGCGGAGGCATAATGGGACACATTGCTTGTAAAGAGTAGCGCCAACTAGCTACCAGTAGCTTATTTGTGTAAGCGCCACAGCGCCAGATTGCTAGCTACATACATATTTACAAGCACTTAAGCTACTTACACATATTTTGTTCTATTGTTGTTGCAACCGATTATTACTTTTTGTTGTACTTTTGGGTACAAAATAAAATAAAATCAGTATGTCTATGAAAGCAGCCTTGGCGGCACAGACACAAAAGCGCCACATGATATTTTCACGGCAGCCAACCTGGCACAAACAAAAATATACAAAGCAATTAATTGATGTTCTCGCTGTTGTTGCCGCAATTGTATGTATGTAGATGGTTAAAGTTTTGTGTTCTCGTAGCGTCTTCTGTTTTCCATATATTTATGAATGTTTTCTAATATGTACTTGCTGCATTTTATTTGTNAAGCAATTAATTGATGTTCTCGCTGTTGTTGCCGCAATTGTATGTATGTATGTACATAGATTGTACACGCTGCCGCTTAAAGTTTTGTGTTCTTGTGGCGTCTTCTGTTTTCCATATATTTATGAATGTTTTCTAATATGTGCTTGCTGCATTTTATTTGGCTCGCACACACACACATATTCACATGCAAACGCTCTAATATTTATGTGTATGTATGTATGTATGTACAATACATGTTTTCCTTTCGACAGCGTTCAGTTCGGTTGCTTGGAAAATCTTTCAAGTGCGTAACATTGGCAGATGATAAAAATATCAAAGATGTGTACGCAAGCGCTTAGTGCACAGCTAATACTTGTACTCGGTGTGCTTTGCGTAGGTAGGCAAGTGCATGATGGCAACGTTTGTTTGTGTGCGATTGTCGACAGAAACAATCTCATAAATTCACACGATTTGGGGGTTTGTTTATACCAGAATAAAATACATACATCTACATATCCATACATACATACATACATATGTATTTAGCTGTTAGAAATGGCCAAACAAAGTATTCGATGATGTGCAATTTCATCTCTACAACGAACTTTTTGTTACAAATTCGGTCTGCCTTTTTCCAATGGGCCAGCAGACCCCGAAATTAATAGATACATATGTATTGTAATCCCCGTGCTAAACAATGAATGTACCATTCTTATATACTACCTTTACTTTATTTTGTAGGAGCCAAGCCTTACGTAACAAGAATAAACGTATAATGACCAGCTGAAATGCCGAAAAGTAACTTGCGGGTGCAATCCACACATTTACAAAGCCCCACTCTTTGTAGGGTTTTAACAAATCACCGTTCAATCGGTATTCATACAGTAAGGCCGAATATATTACCTGATCCCATGTGACGCTGTTCCCTGGAAGATGAGGAGATGTAAGCACCTCAACACCAGTGTTGCCGCGAATTATTTTTAGTGGTAGCCAAATTCCTCTTAAAAAATGGCTAAAAAAATTCGTTGTGGCTAAGAAATTGTGTGACGCTACCTTTAGAATCCAGCTCTCAAGAAAAATTACAAGAAATAATTTTTCATTATTTCTATTGCTTGAAAAAAACATTGCTTTTTCTATAAATTTTCTTGAAGAAATTAGCACACGAGCATTTTTTTTTGAGAGCTGCAAACTGATTTTAAAAATTTAGATAAAACAAAATTTCTTTTCCATTTCTTGTGCGTCATTTTATATACATTTTTCGTTTTTCTTGAGAGCACAAAAATCAGCGTAACAGTATATAAATTCCCCAAAGTGTTTTTGGGGAATGATGCTGAAGTGACAGTCCAAGGACAGGTAAAAATCTATGTTTATGTGTATTTGTTCGCGGTCAACTAGGTTTACGCGTCTTTTTTCGCTGAAGTTTAATGGCGCAAATATCGCCTGTGGATCATAGATTTCCATAAAATTTGTAGTTATCGTTAAATCAAAGAAGATGCCAGATTTTTGCATCACTTAAGATAGCGATACAATAAATAGTTTACAAAGAGTTAAATTAATGAAAATCATATAAAATATTTTCCATGTCAAGGAAAGGGTTAAACAAGGACTAGTATAATGAATTTAAGTGGCCAACAAAAAGTAAGTGCTAGCCAAATCTAGCCACCAAAGGCTAAAACGGCAATACTGCACATCACTAAATTATTATTTGCACAGCGTCCCCGATGCTAAGATTGAAATACTTTGTCTCACACGTCCTTAATAGCCCTGGCGCATTGAGATTAGCCGAATTCGTAATTGCATAATCGACTATTGAGTTTTATCGATTAAATAGTGGATGTGATATCACAAAGTACGATCGCTTAATTTGTCTACGTGAGTCCCTTACTTCTGGTACTGCCCCTTATCTAACCTAAACTGAAACCTCTCCGGCTGAGAGAACAGATAAATACTAACGACTTTTTTACCAATATTAGGTAAGGTAACCTTAGACAAGATTCTGGAGTGTCTAAAACCTTGTTCCGATGGGGCAAAGCTCTGTCTACATCAAGCCTTTCTAGTAACTTAACTCTAGGGACACAAGGCATATTCAGTACCTCTAAACTAGACATTAAGCTTTTATCTAGACCACGATTTTCATATCATTGTGTCAATGCTTGTGAAGAGATTTTAAAGCCACACCCAAAAGGTATCTGTAGGTGATAGAGAGTGTAATATAATAAGTGACTTCCTTGGTCTTGTAGGGAAAGCATCTGTGATGGTAGAGCAAATCGAACGCTGCTGATCAGTAACTGTGCCAGACCGCACATGCATACCCAATAACTGGGAAACTTTCAGCGACACGTGGTTTCCCTTCAAAAATTCGTAGCCTAAGGTTGTCCGTCCCTAAGTAATTAACCTCACTAGAATTTTCTATAGTGGCTTTCGTGAACAGAACACAAGTAGAGTCAAAGCATCAATTATCCTCGATTAAGTGAAAAACCCTGGTTATTTGGAAGGGCTGAGCCGTCCTGTAAATCCACAATAGAGATAAACACAACTCGTGTTTTAGGGCAAGCTGGGATAAATGATGGACACAAAGCAATACTATCGGCATAATCCTGACAATAAACAGCAGTCCGACTTAGGGTGTCCAGGTGTGATTTTTCACCATAAAATAGGAAAAGGACGACACCTGGAAGACATACCCTTTCCGCTTCCAGCATAGTACACTGCGATCATAATTCTTTAATTACGAGTATGGTGGATGAGGGAGCAAATTCTAAATTATAAAATAAATATATAAATTATAAAGAGAAATCTTTCACCACAGCCTGCAGAAATCGGATGAAAGGATGCGCATGGCGATAGGCTATCGTATGACCAAATTCATATGGCCAGTGTAGACCCTGACCTGAAATTGCGCGGCTAGTAGCAGTCCTTATTGGGCATTGGCACCTACGCCAGAAGGCTGGCTGAACATCGCCTGCAACGACTGCTATAGAAGCTGCAGGAATGAAAACCAACAGGAAATAGTTGAACGCCTTCTATGCAGATGCCCATCTATAAAGAGGAGCAGGAACTCCATACTAGAGGCACATGAGTTCTCATCATTACAAGATCTCCCTGATATAAGCCTCTACAACATACGCAGCTTTATTAACAACGCTGCTGGGTTCCAAAATAATCATTTAAGGTGGCGTTAAAGTTCTTCCGCTAACCTAACATAACCTAACCTACATCGTATGTGCAACTCCTTTTCCACCAGGATATTAATAAGCCCACAACTCTGTTGACTTGTTGACATTGCTAAGTTTTAAAAGGAAGTAGCCTTTCTACAGAAGTTTTTTTCATTAAACCAGTAGAGCCCCGACCTTAAGAGAGCAGAATCCAACGAGGCTAATGTTTTATTTATAAGAAACAACTAAATCGGCATCGACAACCGCAAATAAGACCGCGGAGAAAAGGTAAAAGATTCTGGCTATTTCACGTATTTACATGTGAACAGTGTATTTCATCCATCTCAGTTCATAATCATAAACTTCTTAGCAATTCCCCCAAGCTAATTCATTGTGTGAGGCGCACATAACCGCAAAACCGCAAATTAATTGATGATCGGAAAGCGAGAATAATCTCCTCCGTCTCCAATACTTATGACTCGCCCAACAAACCAAAGCAATACTTAAGTAAGCATAGTTTTTTTTAAGCCTATCCAGTCAATTTGAACCCTCCAACGTGGTTGGCACTCAACGATTGCTTTGCATATTAATTGCGGCTAAACAAATACCTACTAAAATTTTTGATTAACATAAATTTATGGCATAAAGTTACAAATGATGAGCAGCTAGTTCCTCCCCTTTATTGATTGACGATTTTTTTATGAATAGTTATTTTTTCCTCTTCTTTAATAATTATACAATTTTACTGTTTGAGCGCCACTTTGTGTTCGATTGTTAATTTCCTTTATTAGTTTTATGCATACATTCGTACTAACTAGGGTGTTCGATTATTCGCCTTTTTTCCAACCCCGGTTTTCGAGTTATTCGAAAAACTACAATGTGGAAAAAGCCGGTCCAAACTTTGAAAAAAATTTGTATGATTCAATATACTGTATTTAAAATTCTTTATTAAAAACTCTGTATTTCAAAATTCTGTATGAAAAAATCAGAAAACTATACGAATAAAAAACAAGTGATAACAACAAGTTAACAAGTTAATCCTACATCATACAGAAATTTGACCCAAATAATTTTAATTGCAAGGAATATTTTCAAAATTCTCCAGAATTTTCGACGAAAAGATTTTTNAAATATTTTCCATGTCAAGGAAAGGGTTAAACAAGGACTAGTATAATGAATTTAAGTGGCCAACAAAAAGTAAGTGCTAGCCAAATCTAGCCACCAAAGGCTAAAACGGCAATACTGCACATCACTAAATTATTATTTGCACAGCGTCCCCGATGCTAAGATTGAAATACTTTGTCTCACACGTCCTTAATAGCCCTGGCGCATTGAGATTAGCCGAATTCGTAATTGCATAATCGACTATTGAGTTTTATCGATTAAATAGTGGATGTGATATCACAAAGTACGATCGCTTAATTTGTCTACGTGAGTCCCTTACTTCTGGTACTGCCCCTTATCTAACCTAAACTGAAACCTCTCCGGCTGAGAGAACAGATAAATACTAACGACTTTTTTACCAATATTAGGTAAGGTAACCTTAGACAAGATTCTGGAGTGTCTAAAACCTTGTTCCGATGGGGCAAAGCTCTGTCTACATCAAGCCTTTCTAGTAACTTAACTCTAGGGACACAAGGCATATTCAGTACCTCTAAACTAGACATTAAGCTTTTATCTAGACCACGATTTTCATATCATTGTGTCAATGCTTGTGAAGAGATTTTAAAGCCACACCCAAAAGGTATCTGTAGGTGATAGATAGTGTAATATAATAAGTGACTTCCTTGGTCTTGTAGGGAAAGCATCTGTGATGGTAGAGCAAATCGAACGCTGCTGATCAGTAACTGTGCCAGACCGCACATGCATACCCAATAACTGGGAAACTTTCAGCGACACGTGGTTTCCCTTCAAAAATTCGTAGCCTAAGGTTGTCCGTCCCTAAGTAATTAACCTCACTAGAATTTTCTATAGTGGCTTTCGTGAACAGAACACAAGTAGAGTCAAAGCATCAATTATCCTCGATTAAGTGAAAAACCCTGGTTATTTGGAAGGGCTGAGCCGTCCTGTAAATCCACAATAGAGATAAACACAACTCGTGTTTTAGGGCAAGCTGGGATAAATGATGGACACAAAGCAATACTATCGGCATAATCCTGACAATAAACAGCAGTCCGACTTAGGGTGTCCAGGTGTGATTTTTCACCATAAAATAGGAAAAGGACGACACCTGGAAGACATACCCTTTCCGCTTCCAGCATAGTACACTGCGATCATAATTCTTTAATTACGAGTATGGTGGATGAGGGAGCAAATTCTAAATTATAAAATAAATATATAAATTATAAAGAGAAATCTTTCACCACAGCCTGCAGAAATCGGATGAAAGGATGCGCATGGCGATAGGCTATCGTATGACCAAATTCATATGGCCAGTGTAGACCCTGACCTGAAATTGCGCGGCTAGTAGCAGTCCTTATTGGGCATTGGCACCTACGCCAGAAGGCTGGCTGAACATCGCCTGCAACGACTGCTATAGAAGCTGCAGGAATGAAAACCAACAGGAAATAGTTGAACGCCTTCTATGCAGATGCCCATCTATAAAGAGGAGCAGGAACTCCATACTAGAGGCACATGAGTTCTCATCATTACAAGATCTCCCTGATATAAGCCTCTACAACATACGCAGCTTTATTAACAACGCTGCTGGGTTCCAAAATAATCATTTAAGGTGGCGTTAAAGTTCTTCCGCTAACCTAACATAACCTAACCTACATCGTATGTGCAACTCCTTTTCCACCAGGATATTAATAAGCCCACAACTCTGTTGACTTGTTGACATTGCTAAGTTTTAAAAGGAAGTAGCCTTTCTACAGAAGTTTTTTTCATTAAACCAGTAGAGCCCCGACCTTAAGAGAGCAGAATCCAACGAGGCTAATGTTTTATTTATAAGAAACAACTAAATCGGCATCGACAACCGCAAATAAGACCGCGGAGAAAAGGTAAAAGATTCTGGCTATTTCACGTATTTACATGTGAACAGTGTATTTCATCCATCTCAGTTCATAATCATAAACTTCTTAGCAATTCCCCCAAGCTAATTCATTGTGTGAGGCGCACATAACCGCAAAACCGCAAATTAATTGATGATCGGAAAGCGAGAATAATCTCCTCCGTCTCCAATACTTATGACTCGCCCAACAAACCAAAGCAATACTTAAGTAAGCATAGTTTTTTTTAAGCCTATCCAGTCAATTTGAACCCTCCAACGTGGTTGGCACTCAACGATTGCTTTGCATATTAATTGCGGCTAAACAAATACCTACTAAAATTTTTGATTAACATAAATTTATGGCATAAAGTTACAAATGATGAGCAGCTAGTTCCTCCCCTTTATTGATTGACGATTTTTTTATGAATAGTTATTTTTTCCTCTTCTTTAATAATTATACAATTTTACTGTTTGAGCGCCACTTTGTGTTCGATTGTTAATTTCCTTTATTAGTTTTATGCATACATTCGTACTAACTAGGGTGTTCGATTATTCGCCTTTTTTCCAACCCCGGTTTTCGAGTTATTCGAAAAACTACAATGTGGAAAAAGCCGGTCCAAACTTTGAAAAAAATTTGTATGATTCAATATACTGTATTTAAAATTCTTTATTAAAAACTCTGTATTTCAAAATTCTGTATGAAAAAATCAGAAAACTATACGAATAAAAAACAAGTGATAACAACAAGTTAACAAGTTAATCCTACATCATACAGAAATTTGACCCAAATAATTTTAATTGCAAGGAATATTTTCAAAATTCTCCAGAATTTTCGACGAAAAGATTTTTGAAAAATAAAATTAACTACCGCTCCTTTTTAAAATTAAAAAAAAAAAAAACGGATAAACCAGTTTATTTTACATAGTTTTCTTAGAGTGAAAATACTTATGTCGGTATGAAGTCATGACCAAAAATTGCAACAAAGCTGTTAACTGTAAAGATAGCTTATATTTAGAAAAGAGCAAAGCAAAATAAGTACAAAGATTTTTTTGTTTTAGTTCAAAAGTTAAACAAACACAAATCGGTGAAAAGTTCACCTTTGGTCCTATTTTAACTTTTTTTAATGCTTTATTGCATTTTTTCTAACTTTTTTCGGTTCTTCCCGACGTATTCGAGCCCTTCGAGGAGCCTACTGCACTCCGAAGGTCCACAATTCAATTTCTGGTCAAAATAGCGGTCGCACCTCAGCAGACAATGGCAAAACTCCGAGCGTACTTCAGCCATAAAAAAGCGTCTTCGGAGGTGGAATAAGAGTGTAGATCTCCCGACTTGTGTCATAACAGAACCCGAATAGAGGAGAAGCTTGGCCAAACACGTAGAAAACGTTTAAGCGTCAAACATTTACTTATTAGAATCAAATATGATCCTGCTATCCAGCTCATCCTGAAATAACCTAGGACATAATTTTAAAACTATTTAGTTTAAAAGCCTTGAAAACTTAGAAAAACTGAAAAATTCTATTGAGCAGTCAAGATTTGTAATAAATGAAAAAAACACGGTTTATTCGATATTCCAAAAAAATACAAGATTTAAAAAATACCGCTTATAGATATACAAGCAAAAAAAAACGGTGGAAACCGGTTTGGAAAAACCGTGTCAATCACCCTGNTTTTCGGTTCTTCCCGACGTATTCGAGCCCTTCGAGGAGCCTACTGCACTCCGAAGGTCCACAATTCAATTTCTGGTCAAAATAGCGGTCGCACCTCAGCAGACAATGGCAAAACTCCGAGCGTACTTCAGCCATAAAAAAGCGTCTTCGGAGGTGGAATAAGAGTGTAGATCTCCCGACTTGTGTCATAACAGAACCCGAATAGAGGAGAAGCTTGGCCAAACACGTAGAAAACGTTTAAGCGTCAAACATTCATTTATTAGAATCAAATATGATCCTGCTATCCTGTTATTATCCTGCTCATCCTCAAATAACCTAGGATATAATATTAAAACTATTTAGTTTAAAAGCCTTGAAAACTTAGAAAAACTGAAAAATTCTATTGAGAAGTCAAGATTTAAAAAATACCGCTTATAGATATCCAAGCAAAAAAAAAACGGTGAAAACCGGTTTAGAAAAACCGTGTCAATCACCCTAGTACTTACATATGTACATATACTAATTATACTATTTGCTTTATTTCGTATTCTTTTCCCAACCATAGAATGTATTGAATAATTAAATATTTGACTAACTTATACATTTCTCTTACAATTAGTCCAATGACCAGCTCCTCGATGGTTTGCTGATGTCGTACCATTGGCGTTCGTTGTGACTAACCTTTCTTTTTATTATTTGTTTCCTTTTTTTGTTGATGAGGAATTAATGAATGAACGAGCCGGGCTATATTTTGTATCATTGAATGTATGAATGAATATACACACCTAAATATACATATACATATGTATGTATGCGTATATTTACATCCATACATTCGCCAAGCTCTTTCAGCTGCTCATTCCGAGCTTTGTACCTAGTTTAGGATTACATACTAGTTAGAGATGCTTCGTTTGCTGGTTGGTTGACCGGTTAGCGTATCTCCGCATTTATTGTCGCTCACACAAGATGTTTATTTTTTCTTCTTGAATACATAAGTACTTATCAATTAGTGATTTTGCATAAATTTACAATAAAAACTAGTTTGGATGCTACATTTGCAGTAGATGTGTGTTTGTGTCTCTCGGAAACTATTGGAGACTTTATTATATACATATGGTAGGTACCTAATGTAGAATGGGACAACATAAATATCTAAAAATTTTGCCTTTTTACTGAGTGTATAAAACCCTCAATTATTTAGTGACGAATTTCTCTGAATAGTCCCTTTTATGGAAGACTTTAATTTGTTAAATGCTGACTTTTCAAATTGCCTTCGTATGTGTATGTTCGCATTCTAAGTCGTGAAACGGCTAAAAAAAGGTGTTGGTCGTAAATGGGTTAATTTACGAGAGTTATTGTGATTTAGTTTCTTTCAAAACATGTTGCCTTTTCCCCGGCGCAAATTTTTTTTGATATTGCACGCAACCCTGTAAAAGGGCATGGTTTTGCCTACATATGCTTGTCTAGCTTGTGCGTTTCATAACATTCATTTTAATCAACCATCTGATTTTTAGGGCAACAAACTCCCCTGACAAAGCTTCAAAGGGTAGAGAATGTGCGTTTTTTGCCTAACAAGAAACGAACACAAAATTTTCTCACCATTTGCCTTTATTTTAGAATCGAACAAGGCGAAATTTTTTGGTAGAAACGAAAACACCATTTGTCTCCTTTACGCTATTCTTAAGGTATTCAGTTCAAATAGTGTGATTTTGAAGTTCTATTTAATTTCGCATAGATAAAGTGATGATTTGCCCTATTATGGTTCGGCTAGAAACACAAAATTTCGACGAAAGTGCTTTGCAAAAATACTTTAGACCCGAAGGTGTACCGCGAACTTATTGTTTTTTTTTGGTACTGTCCAATGTACCTAAGGATGGCTTTCATTATATCATATTTTGACAACTAAATTTTTCGTCATATTTGGACACAGCTTTCTTTTCTTTATCCATAACTTTACTGATGATATTATGGGACAAAAACTTACAAATAGCAGCTCATATACGCGACTGAAGACCCGGTGTGATCAAAAATCAATCAATAGACCTTTTTTTAGTCCCTTTTGACAATATGTTTTCCCTTATTTGACGACAAATGCCATTTAATTTGACAACGTGAAAATAAATAAACATATTTCTAGCCTAAATTGGCAAGCTG
>NW_016170003.1:13423-16474 GCF_001687245.7 Rhagoletis zephyria
TTCAAGAGACGACTGACCAGTAGTTTGACATCATAAATATCGCTAGCTAGCAAGAGAAATTAAGGATTAATGTACTTGTTTTATTTTTTCTTATTTATATTCAATGAAAAGCAAATTTTCTAAGTCCAGAAGAGGCCCCGGAAATCCGATAAGGCCAAAATAATACGAAATCTTTTAATAAAGATCGAATCCTTTTGATTCGTATGGAGTTTTGTCTTGCTTTAAACACGCAAAATGTTGTATTCAAAGTTCCTGTAAAATTTGTAAAAATGGACTTAGCAACTTTTCAGCCAGCGATATGTTAAATATAAATATGGAAACATATAATCATTTTTATTAAACTTTGAATAACTTATATTATATATATATTTTTTTAATTACGTAAAAAAAATTGTGTACATAAAAGTGTGCAACAGTTTGTTTGAATTGATTTAGAACGGGAACATACCTTTTGTCAAAAGCCTACGAAACGCATTCAAATAAAACATTTGCCTATTTGAAACTTTGAGGCGCTTAAAGCAAGTGAAGCAAAGCTGCCATTTGGCTAGCCTTCATACATTTTAGTATATTCCAAATAACTTTTGACAGTTCTCAAAGCGAGGCAAGCAAAGCAAGCCTGCATTGGGCCAATACCTTTATGCCGGTAAGTCCCTTCAACAACACTGCAACTCATAAATCAAAAACAGGAAACAACATACAAATTAGCAAATTTTAACTAAAGAAAATAAATAAAAATAAACATCAAATTTACTTAAAAAACGTCAACCAGTGATGTGTCATTTTTTATTTTTCTTTACATATGCTCAAGGCGAGTTAATATAAGGTGATAACAGGACTACAAAAACAAAAATTTAGATGTATTTTGTTTTTGCCAAGGCGAATTACTATAAGGTGATAGCAGGAGTACAAAAACAAAACTTTACATGTATTTTGTTTTTGCTTTGGCGGCATAAACTGTCAAAATCTGTAAGAGTGTGTGAAGAAATTCAAAAAAAATTTTTCAATTTGATATCAGAAGCCGTGCGGCGAAACACATACACAAAATCAGCTGAGCTAGTAACACCACCTTATATTAATTCGCCTTGCACATGCTCATTTTTATTTTTCCTCTCCCGAAAACTTTGACTTTTATAGGTTTGACGTCAAATTGACTTCTACCTACTTTTATTCAAACTGCACCAAATAAGTATTCAACGGGTGGTTGAGAAAAAAATTAAAAAAATAATAAATTTTATTCTTACAACTTTTCATTAGAAGCAGCCTGTGCTTGCTGCTGCACCAAGTGGTTGTAGTATTTGCTAAGATAATTGTGCTACTTTTCGTTGCGTGGTTTTAGGCGTTCGCAGTACAGTGATGTATCAATAAAAAATAATACATACATGTTCATCGTTTTCATCTTGAAATTAATCTTGAAAATTACTTGTCTTGAAATTACTAAACATATTAAGATTTACAGTTTTATAGTTTCTACAAGTGACACATGGTTTTCTGAGTTTTGTTTTTTATGTTGCTCGAACCTAGGTAGGCTAAATATGAAAATTATTACAAGCCGATGTGAAAGGTTCAAGTTGGTTTTTAACATAAAAATACATATTTATAAAATATGAAATTTTGGTTTAAATAGAAGTGTACCAAAAGTACTGAAAATCTCCAGGTTCCTTATTTTTCAATAAAATAAAATAAAAAACTATCTGGCATTCGTACATTTGAAATATTTTTTCATTAGAGAAATATCAAAACTTGAACAAAACTGGGGTCTGACTGTTCTACTCGAAGGTTTAGCAATATGTATAAGCATATGAACATATTTCTAAAAATACAATATCAGGAAGACAAATAAAAAATGTATACACATCGCAGAAAATAGTTTTTTTTTTATCTAGTGAATATACACATCTGAATAAATAAAGACAAGTCTTTGACCGGGTTTTTATCACTTTGTCATCAATTACACGGTGCTACAAAAAAAAAATTACGAAATACACCCGAAACAAAACTTAGTGTAGGTTATACATACATAGGTAGGGGCGAGTACAACATGAAAATAGCTTTCTTATATTTCCTCAACCCTCCATTTGTATTTTATTTTAAACCAACCGTTATTTTAGTACTGATGCACTTATTTATTAACAGCTTGAGTGTTATAAACAGGGCTTCGGAGCGAAGATTTTTTTTCTTCGATCCGCTCTAGCTCCGATCCGATATTTGCTCTACTCCCGCTCCCAATACAATTTTTATTTATTTATTTATTTATATATCGGGCCCTAACCGCCAAAAAAAAATGTAGGCGAAATTTTTTTGCAATTTATTTATTTATATTTTTTTTTTTTTGATGCAGAAATGCATCTAGATGCTCTAGGAACACTTCTGCATCCAAAAGTAAACTGAAAAAATTCCCAAGTTAATTAAATAGGGAAATTTATTAAACACGGCTGTTTTCAGTGACAAAAAATTATAATTTAAGTGAATTTATTAACTGATTTTTTTTTTGAATATTTTAATTGGGCTTGAGGACGTTGTTATTGAAAATTTTTATGGAAAAACAACAATAAAAAGATTTCAAAATAAATTGTTACTAGGCCAGAAAATAACAAAAAAATATTGAAGATTTTTCTGAAATTTTTTAGCTCTTTGCTCCGCTCCGCTCCGAAGCCTTGGTTATAAATACATATTAAAAAAAAAATGTTCCAATTTATATTCCCGCCACTGCAACAACATACATACATACATGGCAATCAAAACCTTGAAATCGGTATCAAACGTATCTGAATGAATTATATTCTGTTTCTGTTTTTATTTATTGTGCATTTTATGGTCTATTTTCTTTTGGCTTTTGGGCATTTAGACCTCAAAAAGCAGAAATTAGGTAAACCAGTAAAAAAATAAATACACACGCGTTTATATGCAGAAGTTAAAATTGTTAAATAAGAGAACATGTGGAACACACTAAAGAAAAAATTAGACCGACAGGAACATAAAAACTATCCGAGCAGACAGACGATCGGTCAGTCAGTCGATGTTGATCGTCAATCAATCAAATATTTTCACTAA
>NW_016170004.1:0-1819 GCF_001687245.7 Rhagoletis zephyria
ACGTCGCCAGCCAGACATACAGACATTTCCTTTCAACCAACTCCGCCTCGCCCCACGATCTTAATACGCAACCAAGCCACAGCATGCATCCTCGTCAATAATGCCACATCTCTACCTTTTTACTTAAAAATTACTGCTGGCATACAGCCTAATACAGCCACAGTCGGCAGTTTCAACTCCATTGACAGCATTGCTGCGAGAATATATGTAGTACCCGGGACGACGACAATCACACCATCAGCAACATTAACAATCAACAATCGCCAGCCAACCAGTCATACAGCCAGCCAAATGGTCAATATTATCCGCTTAAACATCAGCAGCAACGACAACAGCATAAGCAACAACAATAATAACCTTAGCGTTAGCGTAAATAAGATCATAAAATTAAACACTTCAAGAGACGGGCTACGACAACGACAATACAGTGGGTGTTTTTGAGTTTGGGTGTGAATGCATAGAAAATAAATACCGATTTTTAATTCTCTCTGCAGACTTACAGCTAAAACTAGGATTCGCTAGCGAATAATGATGGTTTAAAGTCATGTCGGGGAAGGCGTGGGGAAACTCTCTGGGCACACTTTTTTGTGTAACCCATAACGCCGCCGCACAAAAAAAGTTCTGGTTCGGGTGACTGAACCACAGTTTCGGCTTACACTAACAGCCATAAAATAACCCTCTATTTAGCTACCATAACAAGTAGCGCCGCAATCTCTACTCTCTTTCCAATTGAAGGCTCCCAATAGTATGTATAGTTAAGGCTATCGTCGCCTTGCGCTTACTAATAGCGGCGTTGCGCACCCTTTTTAGCTTCCCTTCTGGTGTCATGTGATGTTTCGACGTACTCCCTATCTTTGGAAATTGTCTGTTAAAAGTCTAAATTTTTTCGATAAATTTTCCCTTTCTGGCGTTGTGCTTTGTAGATCATACAGCGAAGCGATATTCTATAGGATTGACAATCAGGTGCTGCTAAATATGTGACTCAGCTTCTCTTTTAATTTGTGGGTGCATCTTAAAGTTTTTACACAAACGTAGGTTCCTACAAGCTTTACGCCGTCTTCGAACAGCATACGGGTTTTATTCGAAGATTTTTAATGTCAGAAGTTTTTTCGGAGTACACATCTCTAACTAATTCGATGCGGCGACCGCTTAGAATTGAATCAAAGGTTCAACGAAGGAATCCAAATTATCTACCAATTTTATCAGCAATAGTGAGGGTTTGTTCGAAAGTAAAGCACTCCAAATAACCTTGGCTGGGTTCGTAAGAATTATGTATTTCAAATGCCCCATAAACGGTATAAAAACCGAGTGCCAAGGTCCTGAATTCACTACAGTATGTTCTAAATTAGTTGGGGATTGTTTGTCTATATTATTTGTGGCTGCAATTTAGTTTGGCATCCCCGGAGTTCGGCATTAAGAAGGGTATGGAACGATAGAGGGAGTTCTCCTGATTGTAAATATATATACTTTTAGCCGCAGCAGACTTATAGTTTTTAAGTTATTTGTTGTTAAAGTTAGTAAATTGAACTAACCTCTCGACGCTATTTCACACAATAAACACTTTATTTATGTACACACTTCGGCAAAATAGTTGCATTAAAAGCCCGCACAATGAAATGTAAACATATTTTTTAAATTTATAATGTATTTTTACTAAATTAAGTAAGTTTTAACAATTATCACGCACTTATATATGTATACGCACATTGTGAATACAGAACTGTTGATTCAACCATGGTTTCACACTGACATTAGAAGGGTGCTGCCACATCTAACAAAATAACACCACACATCTAATAAATAAATATGTTTTTTTAAA
>NW_016170004.1:15433-16472 GCF_001687245.7 Rhagoletis zephyria
TATATTGTTTTGTTTATTTTTGTTTGTAACTAGATTCCAATGATCAGTGCTTCTGTAACCTCAAAAGACATGCGCGGCATAGGTATCAACTGATTCATTTATTTTTAAACATTTACCGCAAAATCCTATAATATTGTCGTTGTTGTAATAGTTACAGCAGTTGTCCAAGTTTTTCTTTGCATTTTGAAGGTTACATCTGTTTCTGTATTGCATGTTGTTATTTTTGTGGTAAAGGTTGAGACGAAAAAGTTATGCACGCGCAAAAAATGGATCACTGAAAAAAATAAAATAAATAAAAATAAAAATAAATAAAAATAAGCCACGAAGAAATTAAAAAAAAAGAAATTAAGTAAAATATAAGAAAAAATAAAATATATGTACATATAAAGAAAATAGATAAAATAGTACGAATAAATAATAACGTTTTTCAAGTGAGGGGGTCTAAAATGCTTTATCAGAGCTAATTTTGCTATTATTGTAAGAGAAAAGTGGGCAAGAGTTCGCGGGGTAAAAATTTTGTGCGGCGCAGAATGCGTGAGCGGTACGAAAATCGTGCCGTGAATAATTTATGAACAATTTTTAAGGTTCCAGAGAATTCTTAACTGCTGAACTATGCGAGAGTGATAAAGAACTTGTCAGCAAATTCGCGTAAAGTTCGTGAGCGGTGAATACATATGGATTACGTTGTTGACCTGGTGTTTTCCATTTCTTCGGAAATCGCGCTTAAGCGAATATTCCTCTCCTGTCTTGCTACCTTAGCGGCCATGAAGTTGTCAAGCATATCCGTGTTAGGAGAAATCCTTGAAGAGCATTGCAATGACAGCTACTTTGTGAGCGCTCGATTAGAAAAATTTTTTTAGATCTTACAGATTTAGTATGTGGGTTACTCCATAAAATCAGAGCTTATAATAAGCAATAGGCCGGCCTGTTGAAAAATCCTGCTGTGGTAAGGTGCACAACGCGATTTAATTGGTGTGAATCTCGCTGCCTTTTTTTTATCGTTTAGTCTAAAATTCGCAGCAAACATAGCCGTTGACCT
>NW_016170005.1:0-12397 GCF_001687245.7 Rhagoletis zephyria
TAAGTTTTCCTGTAAATTCGCTATAAATTATGCTGGTGGACTTCAAAATTGTAGTTCGCATAAAGAAGCTTGTATTGGTGACACGCAAAATTCAAAAGTGTATAAAAAAGATGTAGAATTTCGACACATGGGTGTATTCACGTCTCATCTCTTTACTGAAATCAGTTAATTTACTGACTAAACCTTCTGATTCAATGATTATGTTGGGTGATTTTACTTTACCAAGCATATCATGGAACATCATTGACAATGATATCATACCTTTCGCGTCTAGTGCGTGCAACAACGTATTTTTAGAGGAGATGGCTGAACTCTGCCTAACTCAGGTTAATGTACTTCACAATAAGTTTGGTAGAGTATTAGATCTTGTTTATGTTGATGATGCATCTAAGTCCGTTGTAAATAAGTGTGATCCACTAGTTTTGCCCGAAGATGTCTACCACCCTGCTATGGAGGTATCTTACGAAGTTATAAGTGATGGTCAAAATTGCAGTACCCAAGCATACGAGCCAAATATTCGCTTTGATTTTTCGAAAGCCAACTTTAAAATGCTTAACAAAGAACTGTCTAAATTGTCGTGGCCTGCATTTAAAGAAAACATTGAACAAAGCGTTGCACTTTTTAATANGCATGAAAATGGTGTTAAATGGTGTTATCGCATAGCAAGTACAAAAATCTATAGAAAGCATAGTTTTCGAATTATTTTTTCTATTTTCTGTCTGCTTCGCAGCTAGTGGAAAAGCAGCTTGCTTTGCATCGCTCAGAGCGCTGGGACATTTGACGTGAATTGCCCCATTTATATAAACATATTTGAAAAGAAACCAAAATAATTTAAAAATAGTAGTTATGTAAAAAGGGGTATCTACATATCGTCGTTTAAAGTACAAAACCGCGTATCGTGATTCTGCAAAACCGCGTAACTGACATTGGCTGCCAAAAATTGGATTTGCTCACACAAGCTCTTGGCTCAATCCTTATCCATGCGTTCTGAAATATACTAGGCAGATATGCGATTGCTCTATAAAAAAGAGAACCATTTTGAAATATGAGTGTTTTTACAAACTAGAAAATAATTTCTGGAACTTCACATACGCGGTTTTGCATTTTGTTGATACGCGGTTTTGCACTTTAAACGACGATATGTATTCAAGTAAGTATTCAAAATTTATTATTTGTATTTAAATGATACATATCAAATTCCTTTATGTAATAAATTATATTAAAACGGCTAATAACCTTTAGAAAGTGCAATATGTAACCAATAGCTCGATTTGTTACTACCTGGAGCATATTCTTAATTACACACCTGTCTGGGACAGTTAGAATGGGCCTAGTGCCCGAAAATATGCTCTCGAAACGAGACTAGTAAAATTTAAACGTTAATACTGAACGACTTACGCGTAGCGGGGCACAAGCTTTCCTTAGGCAAATAGGGTTGCTCCAAGCGATCAACTGAGATGATCGGCGAAGGCGGCGGGGCAAATTTTGCGGCGGCGGATGCTGCTCGGTGTACTGGCGACTGGGCGACTGATGGCTGAGGGTCAACGTGGGCGTAGCTCTCTTCCCACGGCGGAACTACGGCAAATTTCCAACGATGGATGCAGCAAAACTGTATGGAAATCGCATGCAGCGATAGAAACGCGAAACTACACGAACAAAATGATCTGAATCGCGTCCAAGAACGTATAAAACTCGTGAACGTTTTATTTTGTGTATAAAGTTTTATTTCCGCGACTTTCGAATATAAAATTTGATAATTCAATACAAGATTAAAGATTTAATTTATTCGCGCACGAGCACTGCAACTTTTCTATCAAACGAGTATATAAAAAGGAATAGTAGCTGTCAAAAATGCAAAACATATATATACATACATGCGTTGCCAACCACTCCTAAGATAAGCTTACAAAGGGTGCACACCAGAGGTAGTTCAAAATACAAATTCAAAAGATACAAAATTCAAGAGATACAAAATTCAAAGTGAAATGCACACTAGTAAGCTAGCTACAAATTGAGTTAATTAAATATAAGTGTTGCAGTTCTCGCGTAGCCATCCTCCCGGCCCTGGCCGCGTTAAGCGGGTAGTGCATCCTTCAGCTCCCGTAGAGCCCTCATTGCCTCGTGAACCAAAATTTTGGTAGCCTTGCTGCGGACTTTACGGTTCCCGCTGGTGGGATGGTGTCTGATGTGGTTGTATCGCGGTGATGTACGCCCTGATCCCCACGTTGGGGAGCGTTTTTGTTTGTCTGGTCGAGGCGTTTGGAGTGCTGCACTGCGGAGTTCGCCCTCGTGCGGCGGGCTGCCGGTGCACCATTCCGGTGCAGTAGTGTATGATGCTGTAGGGAGCAAATGCGGCAAGTGGTAGTGGTCGTGAACTGGGCGGTCGGATGCGAAAGCGCCAGGCAGTTAGTGCAGTACTTGTGCGCCCTTGCCAGTAAGAAGCGCTGCTGTGGCTGTACGCCTAAGAACGCTGGACATACTCGGAGCGCATGATGACCGGCGCACAATCGGCACCGCTTATAATCCTCCGTGGGATGATTCGCTGAACGTATGTTGTGGGTGGTTCCAATCTGCGACTTTAGGAACATTCGCGGTGCTGGCTGAGGTGCCTCATCGTGATCCATCTGGAAAGAGTTTATATACGGAAATTTTTAATGTTTCGTATATTACAATATGGGAGGCATAGGAGAGAGATACGAAAGTGTGTATGTATGTGTGGTGTGTGAAAAAACGATGCGCAGCCATTTGGCTGCTTATTCAAGTGAGGAATTTATAGAGTGCTAATCGGTTTCAATGCGATAGGGGGTATCTTTGCTCGAAGGCAAAAATACTAATTTTACTAATGGCCGAGTGAGAAGGCCGGTTTGGGTGCGGACGTCGACCACACGAATGTGCCCATCCTTGCCAGGGTGCAACCTTTCGATGCGGCCCAGGCGCCATTCCGTGGGCGGGAGTGTGTCATCATTAATGACTACGCATTCTCCGATTCTGGGTTCTACTTGAGCATTCTTCCACCTGTGTCGCTTATGAAGGTCTTTACGGTAGTCTTCCTTCCATCGTTTGGCGAATTGGTGGTGTAAGAGCTTGAGTTTTTCCCATCTATTAATGAGCGAGAGTTTTTCGTGGTTACATTCGGGGAAAGATAGGAGGGGAGCACCCCGGAGGAAGTGGCCAGGTGAGAGCGCTGTAAAGTCCGTCGGATCTTGGGTGAGTGGAGATATCGGACGAGAATTTAACAGAGCTTCTACTCTTATTAAAAGCGTAGTAAACTCCCCAAACGTAAATTTGTGGGCCCCAGCAGTCCTTTTGAAGTGAATTTTAAACTTTTAACTGCCGACATAAACCACCCATGTGCGGGGCGCTGGGAGGGACAAATTGCCAATTAATTCCCTGGGGTGCGTATTTTTGTACAACATTACGGGATACAGTTTGGAGAAAGACCGAGAACTCCTTTTCAGTGGCTCGTTTGGCTCCTATAAAGACTTTGCCATTGTCACTCATCATTTTAGCGGGGTAACCACGGCGACCAACAAAACGAGCAAAGGCGGCAAGAAATGCCTCTTTGGTCAGGTCTGAGCACAGCTCGAGGTGTACCGCCTTTGTTCTGAAGCACACAAAGACGGCCACATAGCCTTTCACTAAAACGGGTGATCTTAGCATGGAGGCTTTTATTTGAAATGGACCAGCAAAATCGACACCGGTGGTGGTGAAGGGCGGAGCGAAGGTGAATCGTTCGGGCGGCAGGGCCGCCATAATCTGCGAGCGCATTTGCTGTTTGTGAATGGTGCAGTATTTACATTGATAAATGCATTTTTTGATGAGGGGTTTGAGCCGAGGAACGTAAAATTCTTGCCTGGCCATCTGCTGCATAAGTCGTACTTCTGCATGGAGGAGTAGATCATGGAGAAACTTTAGATAGAGGAATGCGATTCGGGACTTTTCCGGAATTATAATGGGGTGACGTTCGTTATAGCTCAGGGTAGCATGAGCAAGGCATCCATTGACGCGGAGAACTCCATTTTTATCCAAGAAGGGGTTAAGAACTAATAGTGAACTCTTTTTGTCAATGGGCTTTGAGCTTTCTAAGCGGGTCTTTTCATGGGAGAAGTGACGGGTTTGCGTGATTATGATAAGACGAATTTTCGCGTAGCGGAGATCATCATATGATAACGAGGATGATGCGCGGTCATGAGCTCCTGGCGCTTTATCCTTCAGTCGTCTGATGAACTTCAAGACGGTGCCATCACGTTCAAAGCTCGAGAGAAAGAGGAGAACCTGTTCAGAACGTCGGAATCTTCTTCGGTGTTGAGTAGTGCCTCCACTCTTCGCACTTCCGGCGGGTTGACATTTCGAGCTGGGGGTTTTGGCCATTCTTCGGGGGGCTTAGGTAGCCAATCAGGACCGTTCCACCATAACGAAGACGCTGCTAAATCTAGTGGCTTGCAACCCCTTGTGCCCATATCTGCGGGGTTGTCGCTGCTGCGTACATGTCGCCAGGTGGCGTTTCCGACGTGTTCCAAGATCTCCGCGGTGCGATTCGAGACAAACGTTTTCCAAGAGTGGGGTGGTTTTTCCAGCCATGCCAATACAATTTCAGAGTCAGACCATAGTACCAGTTTTCTTTGAGATAGGTCGAGATGGGACTGGACAGCTGCGACAAGTTTGGGTAAGAGAAGAGCTCCGCAGAGCTCAAGCCGGGGTAAACTAGTTATTCGAAGGGGTGCTACCTTGCCTTTGGAAACCAGGAGATGGGAAGAGGTACTGGAACTATTAGTAATTCGAACATATACGTTGGCACAATATGCCTTTTCTGAGGCGTCACAGAATCCATGGAGTTCAACATGCTGGTCAGGAATAAAATTTACCCAACGAGGAATTTGAATGGTCGAGATTGTGTGAAGATTGGTTGCGAACTGAGACCATTTAACAAGACGGAGGGGTTTGAATTTCTCGTCCCAGTGAGTTCCGTCGATCCAGAACTCTTGTAAGAGAATCTTTGCCTGGATCATTATCGGCTTAAGCCACCCTGCGGGGTCAAAAATTTTCGCGACAGAGGAGAGAATCTGTCGTTTCGTACTAGCAGATGAGGCTGGGATGGTGTCGATCGTATAGGAAAACGTGTCTGTGAGCGCATTCCAATGGATCCCTAGAGTCCTTGTGGTACTTGCTTTTTCGAACTCGAGAAAATTAGTATCGAGCAAGTCCTCTTCCTTTCCTTATATTTTTTAAAATTTCTGGGTGGTTCGCTGTTATTTTCTTCAAGGGAAAGCCTGCCGAGTTTAGAGCCTGGATGACTTGGGTGAGAGATTCAGTGGCGATTGTCAGATCGTGGCTGCCAAAGAGTATGTCATCCACATACGTTTCTTTCTTCAGAATGGGGGAGGCCATTGGGTAGTTGGTTTTTTCATCTTGTGCTACTTGGTGAAGTGTGCGAATGGCGAGTTAGGGCGCACAGTTTACACGGAATGTGACCGTTTTTAATTTATAATCTTGAATGGGGCTGGTTGTGGGTGAACGAAAGATTATTCTTTGAAAGTCCTGGTCTTCGGGATGTAGCAGTATTTGTCGGTACATCTTTTCGACATAACCATTAAATACAAATTTATACATTCGCCACTTGAGGATGAGAAGCATCAAATCAGGCTGGAGAGTTGGTCCGGTATATAATACATCGTTAAGAGAGTATCCGGATCCCGAAATCTTTGATACATTAAAGACAACTCGTACTTTTGTCGTTCGTTTTTCGGGCTTTATGACCGCATGGTGAGGGAGGTACAATGACATGTACTTGCCTGAGAGGAATTTTTCTTGGGACATAGTTTTTTCCATGTGGTTTAGGGTGAGATATTCTTCCAGGACATTATCATATGAGGTCTTTAAATCGCCCTTTTTGAGGAGGTTCTCTCCATTCCGAGAAATTGCTGAAGCGCTGAGGAGCGAGAGTAACCTAAAGAGATTTCGTTGGGGAAACTTGGCTTGAACGGAAGCCTGACCACATAACGACCATCAGAGTTGCGAGAAGTGGTGGATTTATAGAAAACTTCCCAAAAGTCGTCTTCAGGGGTGATATGTTTGAGATTTGGAACTTCTTCTAGTTCCCAAAACCGACGCAATTGTGAGTTGAGATGCTCATTAGAAATGTCACCTATTTGTGTAGAGTATGAAGCTATGTTTTCATAAATCTGACCACTAAGTATCCAACCAAATATTGTCTTTTTAGCTAGCAGAGTTGATGAGATTTTTTCAATATCCTCCTCGATTATTTGAGGGATGATATCAGTGCCTAACACAAGGTCAATCTGGGATNCTTCCTTTCCTTATATTTTTTAAAATTTCTGGGTGGTTCGCTGTTATTTTCTTCAAGGGAAAGCCTGCCGAGTTTAGAGCCTGGATGACTTGGGTGAGAGATTCAGTGGCGATTGTCAGATCGTGGCTGCCAAAGAGTATGTCATCCACATACGTTTCTTTCTTCAGAATGGGGGAGGCCATTGGGTAGTTGGTTTTTTCATCTTGTGCTACTTGGTGAAGTGTGCGAATGGCGAGTTAGGGCGCACAGTTTACACCGAATGTGACCGTTTTTAATTTATAATCTTGAATGGGGCTGGTTGTGGGTGAACGAAAGATTATTCTTTGAAAGTCCTGGTCTTCGGGATGTAGCAGTATTTGTCGGTACATCTTTTCGACATAACCATTAAATACAAATTTATACATTCGCCACTTGAGGATGAGAAGCATCAAATCAGGCTGGAGAGTTGGTCCGGTATATAATACATCGTTAAGAGAGTATCCGGATCCCGAAATCTTTGATACATTAAAGACAACTCGTACTTTTGTCGTTCGTTTTTCGGGCTTTATGACCGCATGGTGAGGGAGGTACAATGACATGTACTTGCCTGAGAGGAATTTTTCTTGGGACATAGTTTTTTCCATGTGGTTTAGGGTGAGATATTCTTCCAGGACATTATCATATGAGGTCTTTAAATCGCCCTTTTTGAGGAGGTTCTCTCCATTCCGAGAAATTGCTGAAGCGCTGAGGAGCGAGAGTAACCTAAAGAGATTTCGTTGGGGAAACTTGGCTTGAACGGAAGCCTGACCACATAACGACCATCAGAGTTGCGAGAAGTGGTGGATTTATAGAAAACTTCGCAAAAGTCGTCTTCAGGGGTGGTATGTTTGAGATTTGGAACTTCTTCTAGTTCCCAAAACCGACGCAATTGTGAGTTGAGATGCTCATTAGAAATGTCACCTATTTGTGTAGAGTATGAAGCTATGTTTGCATAAATCTGACCACTAAGTATCCAACCAAATATTGTCTTTTTAGCTAGCAGAGTTGATGAGATTTTTTCAATATCCTCCTCGATTATTTGAGGGATGATATCAGTGCCTAACACAAGGTCAATCTGGGATCGGGAGTGGCAGTTTGGATCTGCCAGTTCGAGATGAGACCATTTTTCTTTGTGGTCATGATTAAGTGGGAACTTGGGGAGCATTTTTGTTAGCTGTGGTAACACGATCGCTTGAGCATTTATTTTAGTTTGGAGATCGGCAGAGACCAAGACTAAACAGCATAATTTGTTCAAAGTTCGAACAACTCTTCCACCCATGCCTGAGATTTCAAATTTTGAGGATTTGCAGGGCAGCCCTAATTTATTTTGAGCTTTGGTAGAGATAAAGCTTCGTTCTGGCCCCTGATCTATGAGAGCTCTGAGTTTAAATATTTCTCCTCGGTGTGATACCGGTACCATAGCTTTAGGGAGGAGTATTCTGCCCTCATTCGCTGAGTAGAATGATTGCACCTGCGTCCCTGAGGCTTCTTGTTCGTCAGTGTCTGTTTGAGTTGAAATTTGGGCACTCAAGTTTGTGGAGGTTGTGGTTGCCTCTTGTGAGTTGGTTTTTTGCACTCTTGGGGGGTGCCTTTTTGGCATGGAGTTTGCGGCTTCATGGAGCACTGAGTTGTGATTGGGATTGACAATTGAAGCACATATTATTTTCTCTTACAAACTTCTTGCGATCAGGGATTGACAACTTTCTGAATTTGAGGCAGTTCCACAGCGAATGAGATGAGTTCTTACACATCGAACATTTGTACATTATTCGCTGCTCTGTCACGTGAGATTGTATTTGTGACATCGATCTGTTTTTGAAAGTTTTGAGAGTGTGGGGGTTTAAAAGGTGGTTTGTTATGAGAGAAAGGCGGCTTTGAGGAGCTATTGGGCTGAACAGGAGGTCTCGCCTTCGGCAGGCGCCATTGATCAACTCTTTCGGCCACTTCATAACGAGTAGTGAGGAACTGGTCCACTAGCTTTGAAATCTTCGGGAAGGTCTTGCTCGTCTGCCTCTACATCTACATCGTAAGCGCTTTGAACTCGATTCCAAAAATTGTCTAAACTCGTATCTTTTATTTTCAGGCCTGATTCTGAGTTATTTTCGAGAGGTAGAGATTTGAATCTTGAACAATAATCGACTAAATTATCAGTCTTTGCAATAAACTTAACGGAGGCTACTTGCTTCTGCTGTTTTAGCATTTTTTCGGGTCGAGCGTTGAGTCTCGGTTGAGACGGTTTTCTCATCGTCACTCATTGTGGGAAGTAGGGATTCTTCGTTACGCTCCGAGAAAATTTAGTCTGAGAGGGCTGGGGTCAAGAGACTGAGAGAGAGAGATGCCTGAGGGAGGTTTAAAGAACCCGAGAATACTACAAGAATATAATTAAAATTTTTCTTTTTTTTCTCTTACCTAAATGCAATTCCTCTTAAAGGAATGCCAGAGAAGTAAATGCAATTCCTCTTAAAGGAATGCCAGAGAATTTAATGCAATACCTTTTTAAAGGCATGCCAGAGAGTAAATATACAGTGATATAATATGAGTAAATAAATAATTAAATGTGTAAGTTTTGCGATTATGCCAGTGCTCGATTGCGAATTAAATAAAAATAGAGATTCAATTTATTTACTAATTTATTTATTTAACGGTTTTTGAGAATATAGTTATTTCGAGAAACTTGCTCAACGAATGACTCTTTCATTCGAGAAAAATTTAGTTTATGTAAATGCAAGTTTTTTTCACGCGACTGTAACCGCCATTTTATGTTTGTATAAGAGGACCACACAGTAGAAGAACGAGAAGGCGCTTTAATTACTTTTGGTGAAATGCAAATTTAATTCACGGGACTGTAACAATCGTATTTGTATATAAGCGCCGTCAGCTTTTATTTATTAACTTTATCGCACTGCAAACCGACCACTGTATCGCACTTTATATATGTATATATGTATGAGATGTTATATTTTTGAATGTGTATTGCTTTGTGTTGTTGTGCCACTGTTGCGCCTTTTGTCGGGAAATCGCGCCTTTTATTTTTAATTAGGGAAACACTCCTTGAGAAAATTTTTACGTTTACCTATCGTTTCGTGCAATTGTTAGGATAAATTTTAGTTCTGTATACGTATATTGGTAGCTACCAAGCGAGAAATGCGAAAGCGGGAGATGAGGTAATGAACGATTACCTATGCACTTGCATGTTTATGTATATGCATAAGTATGTGGACTGTATGTACAAAGTTGAGGAGATTTTTATATGTATGCATATATTTACGTATTTTCTGTATCTTAACTTGCGGGACTTATTTACATGAAAATTGAAATATATATGTATATGTACGAATTTTCTGGAGATCTCTTTAACGGAATGAGGATCCCGTTTATTTTATTTTTTTAAATATTGGAAAAGGCGCAAAAGTTTGGTCCGAGCTTTAGATTAATATATTTTTACCAAATATTTTACTGCGATATGTGTATGTATGTATATTGTAGTTACCGTGGGAATGAGTATGTAGCACTAAGNCCCGAGCTTTAGATTAATATATTTTTACCTAATATTTTACTGCGATATATGTATGTATGTATATTGTAGTTACCGTGGGAATGAGTATGTAGCACTAAGAAATAATAGGCTTACTTACGGTTTACAAAGGGATTTTTTATTTTACTTCCAGCTGGTTCGGGGTCTGCTGGCGCAGATAGACCAAATGGCGGGGCACAAGCTTTCCTTAGGCAAATAGGGTTGCTCCAAGCGATCAACTGAGATGATCGGCGAAGGCGGCGGGGCAAATTTTGCGGCGGCGGAGGCTGGTCGGTGTACTGGCGACCCAAAGGTGGCGGCGGTGTGGTGATTGGCGATGCAGACGTTGCGGCGTTGATTGGGCGACCGATGGCTGAGGGTCAACGTCTCTTCCCACGGCGGAGCTACGACAAATTTCCAGCGATGGATGCAGCAAAGCTGTATGCAAATCACATGCAGTGATAGAAATGCGAAACTACACGAAAAAATGATCTGAATCGCGTCCAAAAACGTATAAAACTCGTGAACGTTTTATTTTGTGTATAAAGTTTTATTTCCGCGACTTTCGCATATAAAATTTGATAATTCAATACAAGATTAAAGATTTAATTTATTCGCGCACGAGCACTGCAACTTTTCTATCAAACGAGTATATAAAAAGTAATAGTAGCTGTCAAAAATGCAAAAAATAAAATTTGACAAGGGATGACGGAAAATCGTTCCACATTACATTTAAAACGTTCAATATCAATGTTTTAATGTTCAGGCGGTGTCATTGGAAAGGCATTGTCTCATCCTTTTTATTTCTTTGTTAATAAACTCATTAAAACGATGAAAAAGAGGGGTAGGATAAACGAACGTCATTCAAAGTTGAATTAAGGTGTGTTGGTATTTGAAAAAAATTAATAAAAATTAGGACAGGATAGACTGTTTGAACAGAAATAACTCTACTGAGATCCCATAAGTCTAACTCAGAATAGTTTTGGCCCAGTTATTCAAGATTTTCGTAAATCAATGTTTGACAAAAGTAAAAAAAAGACAGGATCAAAAATCTCATTATTACGATTCCGTTGAAAAGATTTTTATGCAGATTTTTTAAGTTTGATTTGTTTTGTCATCTGAGGGGACCTTTTTCACAAAGTTCTTTAAGAAACTATTTTTATTCACAAAAAAATTACATTTTTGGAGGTATTTTCAAATCGGTCCAGCTCACTTCGATCTTAATATTTTCACGATATATTTTGGTGGACGTCATAGAATATAATGAGTTTTGAAATCCCGGCGGAAAACCCTCAATTTTTTTTGCTGATGCAGTCTAATATCCATACATACAAACGTGGCTCTCTATCTTCTCTACAGATCCGTATGTAATATTTAAATTTAAAGAAATAAAACAATTAAAAAGTGAAGTTATTAGGGTAATTTATGTCGCTATTAATATATTTTTGCAATAATCTTATCAACCGTTATGTTAAATTACGGAGTTCTTACGATTTTTTGCGGATTACTTATTGAAAACAAGGTTGGTCTACTTTTTTCTAAAAGTTTAGCCAATCAACTAGAACCAGAACGAGCCTTTTTGACTGACTGTTTAAAAAAATGGCTTATAGATGGTTAAAATTTCCACTGAAACATTGAGCGCCAAATTTTCTAAAAAGAACCGAATGGAATGAAAAATAATACTAATTTTTACCAAAAAGGGGGAACTTTAACCCTGTGTAGAAAACAGTGCGATGCGAGGGAGCAAAACCTTCATGGGGTTTGACCACTACTAAGAAATGCTGACGCAATTTTCACACAGCCACCTAGTACTTGTATATGTATGTGGGACCCCAGGCTAAAATAACTTACGAATATAAAAATTAGCAAAAAAAGTGTTTGCTTTTTATTTAAAGTCTGTTTAAAATATTTAAAAAAAATACACAAGGGAATCAACTTGTCTTTGTTTTATCTCTAATAATTGAGGAGTTAGATTACCAGTATTCGACCCTAAGTTAACTGTAATAAACGCTTTCGGTAGAAAAATATGTTACCTATGTTTTTTCTGAGTTACGCTCTTTTTGGAAAAATAAAGGAGATCATATTCTTGTCCAGTGGCCCAAATTATGAAATAAACTCCTTTAAAAATATAATTTACAATTCGTAAAATTGTGTTTTTATACGAATAGTATTTAGTGCCTTCAAACGATGTATTTCAATGATTGGAGGCGCCGCCGCCGCGAGTATATTTTCGTAACTCGGCCGCGGCGCGTGATGAATGACAAAAAAACAGTGGCGGTGGCGGCGTATACCTCTAGTACATATACATATGTAACGGAGAAGCCACTAAGATACGTTTGCAAAAAACGGCTGGACAAAAATTCGCGAGAAGGGCAATTATACCTCAAAAAGAAAAAAAGGAGCTTACTTATACACGTTGGCGAACAAGGGGTACTTACCTAAATATAAATATAAAAAATTTCTTAAAAAATACAACATTTTGAGAAAAGTGCGTACATATACTCACTTGAATAAAGATTTACGAAAGTAAATGTACAAAAACTAATTTATATGAAAAG
>NW_016170005.1:13551-16472 GCF_001687245.7 Rhagoletis zephyria
TAATAAAAATTAGGACAGGATAGACTGTTTGAACAGAAATAACTCTACTGAGATCCCATAAGTCTAACTCAGAATAGTTTTGGCCCAGTTATTCAAGATTTTCGTAAATCAATGTTTGACAAAAGTAAAAAAAAGACAGGATCAAAAATCTCATTATTACGATTCCGTTGAAAAGATTTTTATGCAGATTTTTTAAGTTTGATTTGTTTTGTCATCTGAGGGGACCTTTTTCACAAAGTTCTTTAAGAAACTATTTTTATTCACAAAAAAATTACATTTTTGGAGGTATTTTCAAATCGGTCCAGCTCACTTCGATCTTAATATTTTCCCGATATATTTTGGTGGACGTCTTAGAATATAATGAGTTTTGAAATCCCGGCGGAAAACCCTCAATTTTTTTTGCTGATGCAGTCTAATATCCATACATACAAACGTGGCTCTCTATCTTCTCTACAGATCCGTATGTAATATTTAAATTTAAAGAAATAAAACAATTAAAAAGTGAAGTTATTAGGGTAATTTATGTCGCTATTAATATATTTTTGCAATAATCTTATCAACCGTTATGTTAAATTACGGAGTTCTTACGATTTTTTGCGGATTACTTATTGAAAACAAGGTTGGTCTACTTTTTTCTAAAAGTTTAGCCAATCAACTAGAACCAGAACGAGCCTTTTTGACTGACTGTTTAAAAAAATGGCTTATAGATGGTTAAAATTTCCACTGAAACATTGAGCGCCAAATTTTCTAAAAAGAACCGAATGGAATGAAAAATAATACTAATTTTTACCAAAAAGGGGGAACTTTAACCCTGTGTAGAAAACAGTGCGATGCGAGGGAGCAAAACCTTCATGGGGTTTGACCACTACTAAGAAATGCTGACGCAATTTTCACACAGCCACCTAGTACTTGTATATGTATGTGGGACCCCAGGCTAAAATAACTTACGAATATAAAAATTAGCAAAAAAAGTGTTTGCTTTTTATTTAAAGTCTGTTTAAAATATTTAAAAAAAATACACAAGGGAATCAACTTGTCTTTGTTTTATCTCTAATAATTGAGGAGTTAGATTACCAGTATACGACCCTAAGTTAACTGTAATAAACGCTTTCGGTAGAAAAATATGTTACCTATGTTTTTTCTGAGTTACGCTCTTTTTGGAAAAATAAAGGAGATCATATTCTTGTCCAGTGGCCCAAATTATGAAATAAACTCCTTTAAAAATATAATTTACAATTCGTAAAATTGTGTTTTTATACGAATAGTATTTAGTGCCTTCAAACGATGTATTTCAATGATTGGAGCCGCCGCCGCCGCGAGTATATTTTCGTAACTCGGCCGCGGCGCGTGATGAATGACAAAAAAACAGTGGCGGTGGCGGCGTATACCTCTAGTACATATACATATGTAACGGAGAAGTCACTAAGTTTTTCATATAAATTAGTTTTTGTACATGTACTTTCGTAAATCTTTATTCAAGTGAGTATATGTACGCACTTTTCTCAAAATGTTGTATTTTTTAAGAAATTTTTTATATTTATATTTAGGTAAGTACCCCTTGTTCGCCAACGTGTATAAGTAAGCTCCTTTTTTTCTTTTTGAGGTATAATTGCCCTTCTCGCGAATTTTTGTCCAGCCGTTTTTTGCAAACGTATATATATAAATAATTTTTCAATCATTTGTCAGGTATAATTGCTCTTTCCGCAAATTTTTTCCAGCACCTTTTATTCAGGTAAGTACCCGTTTTTTGCAAACGTATGTATGTAAATAGCTTTTTTAATTTATTTTTCAGGTATAATTGCCCTTTTCGCAAGTTTTTTCAAGCACCTTTTATACATTTATTCAAGCAAGTACCCTTTTTAGCAAACGTATATGGTCATATCTAACTTTGCGTTATTTAGCTTTATTTTCACTGTTGTAAACATGATAAAAACATAGTAAGGACAACCATTCCCTCATTTCGTCGGCCATAATTTTTTTTGAAGTTTGCCAACATTTTAAAACCAAGGTAGAAGTGATTTTGACATTTCTCTCTTTTGAACACCGGCTATAATGTCAAATGATAAATAACTTTTAACCCTTTTCAAGTTGGCATTTTTTAATTTTCATTAAAAATTTAATTGCGTGCTTTGATATAGTTTTGAATTGTAGATTCATACATATACAAAAATGAAAAGGAGCAGGCGCTACGAGCGTTGCATTATGTGTGGCAATAGCCAATACGTGAAAGTGGTGCTATACTTTAAGGCGCCTAGTTGCGAAGTTAGGAGACTTCGTTGGAAGAACAGCTGCGGTTCTGTGGAAATTATTTTAACACGAGTGATTTTAGGTTCTTTCCCTAACAACCCGTACCGGAGCTGGTAATTAGAGAATAAGCAAAAAGTTTGAATGGAACATAATCCAGAAGTAGGGGAACGCAAAAACCACATTTCGTTCCCAGAATTTGAGACACAGCTGATTCACATTGTTTTTTTTTTTTTTTTCACTTAAATGCAAACTCTTGGACATTGAATTTTGGTTTCACAAATTTGATTTTAAGTATATAAAGATTCAAAATAAATCAACAGGCCATTCGCTATTCCTTAAAAGCACCAAGTAAACGCAGGCAACATGTAAACACAAAACAGCTGATATGCACTTTGACACTTTATCAATTTTTACCCGGAGAAAAAGTCTGGGCTGTTTCGGGCAGGAAGAAGAAAACACTTGTAATATTAAAAGATTTAAGTTTTCTTGTTACGCCACAGAAGGCGAATCATTTTTATTTTGGTCTTACTTTCGCCACTGAGGGCGGTTGGCTTGACAATGACCTTCTTATGCATCTACTTGTTCTATTTATACTTATTTCTATGTACATGGGNTGGCTTGACAATGACCTTCTTATGCATCTACTTGTTCTATTTATACTTATTTCTATGTAC
>NW_016170006.1:0-6761 GCF_001687245.7 Rhagoletis zephyria
GTCGCCAAGCACGATTTTGATATCATGACGGGGACAGCGCTCGTACGTGTGCTCCAAGCGCTCATAGATGAGATGCCTCATCCTTCCCTTCCGTCGTTGCATGGGCACAGATGAGAGAGATGTGGAAGAATCTCGCTTTGATGCGGACTATGGCTAGGCGCTCGTCCACCGGGGTGAACGACAGTACTCGGCGACGGAGTCTCTCCCACCACAAATCCAACACCGAATTTGCGCTCCTTTACATGGCAGCTGTGGTATACGTCGCAAGGCCCCAGGCTTGCCTTGCCCCGTCCAACGCATTTATTGGATGGCCGTGATGTCAGCTTTTGTTCTTACGAGGACATCAACCAGCCGGGCAGAGGCACCTTCCCCATTAAGGGTCTGGACATTCCAGGTGCATGCCCTCAAATCGTAGTCCTTTAAACATTTGCTGTGGTCTTCGTAATAAGGGGCGGTCTCATCCGAGGCATTGTTTCGCTTCTACACTGGAAGGGATTTTGACGTGGCGGGTCCCAAAACCAGCGCACAACCCATTGCATCGCAACCAAATACACGTTTATATAGCGAGCCGCTTGCTCCAAGACAGACACCCGCTTGCAGCTGCGGCTACTGGTGAACATACGCTGCAGACTTCAGTGAGCCCTTAAACCGAATAAGTCAGAGTGGACCCACCGAAGCTCCCTCTCTTTCTGCTGTGACCCAAGGCTCCACTCGGATTGGTTACCGCATCTGGCACATGGGTTGCTCACGTTGGCCAGAGCTCCCGAACGAGTACGCAAGAGTCGGGATTGAGTATAGCCATGCAACTGTAACTGCATACCCAGCGCAACGACTATACCCTGTTGCGCTCTACCCTATTATAGGTTTATATATTTTAATAATCGATCAAACTATAGTACTGAATGCTTGAGAAACAATTATTTAAATCAAATGATCAATTGTTGTGTAATGACTAATTACTGAAGAATAAATAAACTCCGATCTTAACGAATTTCGAAACACGATATAAAATAAGCATATTAAGACTAAATAATTTCTCACCTATTATAAGCTTATGTTTTAATATAATATGAATAATTACTGAAGATAATATTAATTCCGATCAAACTATTGTAATGATTGTTTGTCAAACTATTTAAATCAAATGATCAACAGTGAACGTTGAAACACTTCATAAAAGATTTACAGGGGAAGTATATTATTTGGTAGAGATTAAAATGTATTTAACAAAGTGTGATTGAATTTGACAATGCTCTCAGAAGAACCATCCTATAAAGTCAAATTGAAAAAATGTGTATGAATTTTGAATCGTTTGTTTATATTTTTTGACATAATAGTACCTTAAAAGATAGTCGCAGTGTGTTGTCAATGTCACCTTGGTTAATACCAGTGTTGCCAGAGAAATCTTTCGTTTGGAGCTAACACAGCCGAAAAAAGGGCTAAAAAGAGCTAAATAATACTAATAGTAGCTAAAATGAAGAGCTAGATTTTGTTTAGGTTGAGCATTTATTGACGTAAGGTTGTTTTTACATTTTCCGGAATTTTAATAAAAATAACGAATTTTATAAGTTTAAGTGCTAAAAAAAAATTGTAAACCAAAATAAGGTGTATATAGGCGAATTCATTGATACGGCACTTATAAAACTCATGTGTATGTATATACTTATATAAACTAGGCAATGAACTAAAATACTTTACAAACTGTTAAAATCGGAAATTTCAGATATTTTAATTCACTATAAAAACTCGGGTTAGGAATAATATTTTCGCAATTTTTTTTTATGAAAAGTTTTTTTTTCCTTCTTTCCTTTAGGTATAATTAGTAAGGTAAAAACAAAATACCCGCGTTCAGAAAAACGATTTTCTTCTAATTAATCTTAGAAATCCATTAACCTAGATCCATGATTTTATGGTGCACCCCCTTGTTCTAGAACCCTAATTTTAGTAATTTGTAATTCGTAGCTACGCTACGAAAAACGAAAAATCCATATGCTGCAACCTTTGCGGAAACATGTGCAGCATTGCCAGCTCATCTGTGTCAGCTTCTGGTTGAAGAACTGTTTCACAATCCAGTTAATGCAATAACAGCTTCTTTCAAGCCATTGAAAACATGCACTTTGTTAGGTCCACCACCTGTTGCGCTTGCTTCTGCCTTCGGCCGCGCTTAAGAATTATAACCCCTACTAAGTAGAATCCTCCTTTCTGTGTTTCCTGAGAAGAGGGGCTTCCGCATGTCAAAGGTATACAACATTTCTTGTGCATATCACTCCGACTACGCCATCCACAGTATTTTTGCGCAGAACCCACATCGAAATTTGCAAAAAAGTGCATAGTGCAAACCGAATTTATTAATAAGCTGGTGGTCGGAAATTTTAAACATTTATTTTAAATAAGAGTTTAATCCTTTCATTACACGTGTATGTTAAAGCTTTTGCATTCGGGTTTATGCGTTTGGACACAACAACCGAAAGTCATTGTACAAATAACTAAACCGGTTCCATGCGACGTATACTACGTGTTCTCTGTCATAGTATTAATAACACAATGTTCGAAGGGTCCAATTTCACAAAATCCACTTTCACTAATTCCGGTAAGTAACATAAAATAAGTTCAGGAGCAGGTAATAATGTACCTTTGTACTATTTAGCATGTCATTTAAATTCATTCTAGCGTGTCTCCGTCCTTTGCCCACAAAACCGGCTACAACTTTTTTTTCTATTCGAAACAGTTAGAGTGGCGCCTTTCTGAAATCTTTATTAGATGAGCAATTTTTTTGTGTAATGTAAAGTTATAGCTCAGTACAGTTTTTTTCACCAGAGATAGTCAAAGTTGGGGAAGAAAATATCAAAAATTTAAAATTCCCAAAATAGTCCTAATTTTATTATGGTTCCTTAATATTGGGGATGTGCCGGATAGAGATTTTGCCGGATAACCGGATTCCGGATATCCTGTAAAAAATAATAGCCGGATTCGGATATCCGATCGGATATCCGGTAGACTCTTGCCCTTAATAAATTTCATAATGTTATAATAGGTTTTTTGTTTAGCTAGAATTTCTGCTTTTTCGAGTTGAACTATCCAATACGTAATTAAGAATACAAAATGTCCACTCTGAAATCCAAGTTATGATATAATCCTGCGTTAAATAGATAACTCCGACTATTTTTGGTAAATAAAGGAGAAAAGTCAAAGACAAAAGAAAAACAGCAATGAACGCCGCTAAGAAAAAACGCGTGTTTAATTTATTTTTTTAACTGTGATGAAAATCGAACTAATATGCATGGTTACATATCGTTTCGCTTCCCGAATCGCCCCGTAAGGCTTCATTGTTGCAATATTTTGTGACACACGTTTTAAAACTCGTTTTATTTTCTGACATCAGTAAATCTAAAAACTGGGTAGATGGTGAACTAAGTAACTCGAAAATAGAAATCAGTTAGCTTGGAGAAATCTGCCGAATCATATGAAAAACGCCGAACTCTACTGAAAGCTTCTATTGAACCAGGATATGCTTTGAGGAAATCGCCAACGGGTCTGATACTGATTTCAGTTTTTGTACTGATCCTTTAATTGGGTGGAATCATGACGGCCGCTGTGGTGTAGCGGTTCAACCCAACATAAAAAACAAAAAAGAAAAATAGTTTTTTTTTGTAATAGCGGTCGCCCCTCGACAGGTAATGGCAAACCTCCGAGTGTATTTCTGCCATGAAAACATCCTCTCATAAAAATACAATCGCCGTTCGGAGTCGGCGAAAATTGTAGGTCCTCCCCTTGTTTGACAACATCAATGCGCACGCCACAAATCGGAGGAGCAGCCCGGCCAATCACTAACAAATGTGTAAGCACCAATTCTATTATTATTATAGTCGCAAAGAATTTCCAAACATTTTTTTACTTTGGCAATGAATTATCTCTGTGAACCACCTTCCTCGGTGAACTCAAAAATAGTGTTTAGTGCAGAGGTGGGCAGCTTCGACAGAGTGTAGTGTGCGTGCAATTGATGTCACTGTGTGCGTGCGAACAAGTCCCCTGGAGGAAATGAATCTAACTATAAGGTAACTTTAAGTTGATTAGGAAGGAGCTAAAATTCACTTATTATCTGTATATTTTCTTTGACGAAAGCTAACTATATTTCTATGGCGATGGCCGCGAAAAAGTCAAGGGTGGTTACCTCTGCATTTGATGTAACTAACTTGTAATTAACTACTTTTGGACATAAAATATATAAAATAGGAAAAACAAAATATTTTTTTTATTTTTATTTACTTTATTTATTTTATTACATTTCATATTTGTTTTCATATTCTGCTGCAGGTGGTCCCATATTCCACTCCGTCAGACATAACTTCAAAGTGATAATATGAAACTTCGATCATCCTTTTATTTGTCCTCAATTCGAAAAAGTATTTGCGAAGTGCAAGTTATTTAAATAGAAACGCGTTTAAAGAAAACAATCTCCTTCATTACTCCTGCATTACTTGTCAACTAGTTTCAAGCTAGCTTTTTGTAGCTAACTACAAGTTATATATTTTATAGAAATCCCGGCAAAATGCTAACTACAAGTGGGTTATTTTTTATCAATTGATAATTTTTTTCTGCAGGATCGTGCGGCTGAATGAAGCTTTCGCTGCCTTCTAAAGCAGAGCGTGTATGTGAATATGCCCGCGGGGCAGGCGCCGCCCAGGTCTGGTTTAGTGCACCGGGTAGCATTTATGTTGAAAATTGAAATGCGTTCTTGAGCGGGGTTGCGGAAATGCTTATTTTCATAGGGAAAAATATATAAATTTTTAACTCTTAATTACTAATTAGATACTATTAAATTTGATTACGAAGATGTAACAAAAATACCTGAACTATATTTTTACATAGAATCTTCTATAATCGAAATCCGGAAATCCGGCCGGATTTTAAGCAGTATCCGGCCGGATAGTCGGGTAACCGAAAAAAGGCCGGATAGTCGGATAACCGAAAAAAGGCCAAATAAGCCGGATTCCGGATATCTACCGGATACCCGGCTCATCGCTACTTAATATATTTTAACCACATTGCATTTGAGTATGGAGAAGCAACTATCTGGAAGTATTTTACATACAAAATTTATTAAGTATAGCCTGGTTTGTAGATGCAGTTAAAGAAAATACATGAAAAGGCACGATTTTTTTTAATTCAAAAAAATTTAAATATTTCAAAAACGGTGACACTTTTACCTGAAATTTTTTTGTTTATCAGAGAGCTTTAAAGAGGTTTAAAAAGGATAACTGTTGGAAATATTTTTGAGAAGGGTTGCCACCCATTTTAAATCAGTTAAATTGATAAAGTAAAGGAAATATTGCTATGTGGGTATCAAACTAAAAAGTTTTAAGAAGGCTTATAGTCGACAATATTTTAAAGGAGGGTTGCCACCTGTTAAAAAATTTAGCGCAATTTAATTGATAAACTAAATGACATATTACAATATAGACATTAAATTTAAGAACTTTAAGAAAGATAACTGCTGGAAATATTTTTGAGTAAAATTGCCACATCTTTAAAGATTTAAACTCAGTTATTTTGATAAAATAAATGAAACACGGTAATTTGGGTATCAAACTTTAGATTTTTAAGAAGGCTTACAGCCGAAAATATGTTCAAGGATGAGGGTTGTCACCTGTTTGAAAATTTATCTCAGTTTAATTGATATAGGTATCAAATTAATAAGGTTTAAGAAAGAAGACTTTTGGAAATACTTTTGAGATGGTTGCCACCTATTTGAAAATTTTAACTCAGTTAAATTGATTAAACAAATGAAATATTGCAATGTGGGTAGCAAACTAAAGAGTTTTTAAAAGAGCTACAGTAGAAAATATGTTTGAGCAGGGTGGCCACCTGTTTGAAAATTTAACTCAATTAAATTGGTAAAATAAATGAAACGTTATAATATCCGCACCAAACTAAAGGCCTATGAGAAATCTTCATTTAGAAATCTATATATATATAAATGTTATGTTCGTATGTCACGATCGTCAAAACTCCAGAACCGCTGAACCGATTTGAATATTATTTTTTTTGTATTCGGTATAATACCAGGATCATTTATATCATAAAAATTTGGAGGGTTGCCACCTGCTTTTAAAATTCTAAGCTCAATTAAATTGATAAAATAAATGAAGTGTTATAATATGGGTATCATATTAACTAGGTTTAAGAAGGATGGATGATAGAAATAGTTTTGAGGAGGGTTGCCACCTATTTGAAAATTTTAACTCAGTTAAATTGATAAAATAAATGAAATATTGCAATGCGGGTATAAAATTAAATAGGGTTAAATAAGATATCTGCTGGAATACTTTTGAGGAGGGTGCCACCTATTTGAAAATTTTAACTCAATTAAATTGATAAAGTAAATAAAATATTGCAAGGTGGGAATAAAATTAAATAGGGTTAAGAAAGATATCTGCTGGAATACTTTTGAGGAGGGTTGCCATCTGTTTGAAAATTCAACTCAATTTAGAAGTAAATTGAATGACCTATTACAATATAGGTATATTAAAGAGATCTAGGAAATATGACGTTTGGAAATATTTTTGAGGAGGGTTGCCATCTATTTGAAATTTTGAGTTCAGTTAAATAGATAAAATAAATGAAGTAAATAAATAAATATTATGAAGTAGGAAATATTTTTGAGGTCTGCCAACTATTTGAAATTTTTAATTCATTTAAATTGATCAAATAAATGAAATATTGCAATGTCGGTAACAAGCTTTAGATTCTTATTAAGGTTT
>NW_016170006.1:7517-16471 GCF_001687245.7 Rhagoletis zephyria
AATAAAATATTGCAGTGGGTATCAAACTAAAGAGTTTTAAGAAGACTTACAATCGAAAATATGTTTGAGGTACAATATGGGTGCCAAGCGAATGGTATTTAAAAAATCTTGATTTGGAAATATTTTTAAAAGGATTATCACCTATCTAAAAGTACAGGCTGAAAATTATTAAATTAAATGAAATATTACGTAACTGGTTCCAAACGAAAAGTGTTTGGGAAAGCTTTACTAAAGATTTTTTTTTTTAATCTTAAACTTATCAAAAATCCGAACAGTTTAAATAAATACAGAATTTACAACATCTTATCAAACGAAGTGATCATATTATCAACGAAGAGCTGGTACACAAATTAGTTAATGTAAAAAAATAATAAACAAGTAATTTTTAAGCAAAAAACATACCGATTCCAATTCTCATATAAAAATTTAATAGTACCGTTAATTTTTTCATGATCCAATGATCGGATCTAAACCAAATTAGTATGGGATCACCTGGAAATCGGTTGACGTGGTCCAAAGTTATGCGGTAACATACATAAAAAAAAATATTCCGACGAATTGATAACCTTCTCCTTTTTTTGAAGTCGGCTAAAAACTATTGAAACAAATAACAAAATGATAAAAGAGTAACGAGACAAAAAACTATCGCATGAAAACTGTTTAAAAAATATTTAATGAAAGCTTAAAATTGTTGACACCATTCCCAAGCATTATAAATCAGTTAAGTTTTAATCGTAAACAATTTCGTTTGGGGTCGCCATAGCTTACTACGTATATTGCGAGTAAAGAAATTTTGAATAACATGAGATAATATTATTATGATTATGATTATCATTATTGTGAACTCCTGTTCCCGATCAAGAATTCCCAAATTTAAGAGAAAGCAGAAGGGCACTTACGATCGCATGATGCAAATGTTAGAACATAAGAGCTGCAGAACTGAACCATGCAGGAACATTTTTTTACAAGGGCGTGTAATTTCTGGCGTGTGCCGATGATATCGCCATCATCGGTAACAAAAATCGCGAAGTCTCTTCTGCCTTTTTCAAGCTGGATAAGGAAGCAAAGCGAATGCGACTGGTGGTAAACGAGGGAAAGACGAAGTATCTCCTGTCATAAAAAAAACAGTCAGCGCATTCGCGCGTTAGAGCCCACATCACTGTTGACAGTTATAATTTCAGGAAAGTGGAAAATTTCGTTAACTAGGGAACCAGCATTATCACCGATAAGAATATCAGCATGGGAAACTCACGCAGAATCACCCTTGCCAACAAGTGCTACTTTGGACTGGGTAGGCAATTCGGGAGTAAAGTCCTCCCGGAGTCGGGATTACCGTAGACGATGGAACGATGAGTTGTATGAGATTTTCAACGAAATGTACATAGTGCAGCGAATGAAAATACAGCGACTCCGCTGGCTTAGACATACCGTCCAATAGGAACCGTAGTTCCAGGTGTGAACGAATTCAACTCAAAATCCGCTGGTGGTAGCAGAGGAATAGGGAGCCCCCACTGCAATGGAGAGACCAAGTTGGCACAGAGAGAAATGACTGACGTTCTTAGTCGGTCTCGGCCAAAATGGCTTAGGCGATTACAAAGCCAAAGTAGAAGAAGAATATGCAAATGATAAATGATGGGGACCATCTTCTCGGATGCGCCAGTAGGAACTAGGAAAATATTCCTTATGAGATGGATTCTGGCAACGGTTCGATCAAAAAATTTCATTACCTTGGCTATCGCTTCGTCTGGAATTTCTGCGAAATTGTTACCAGGTGGAAGCATTGCCAATTCAGCTCTTGAGCTGCCATTGAACATATAAATCATCAAAACTCTCACGTGCAATATTTCCAGAGAATCCGGTATGGAAATAGTATTTGTGAGAGTGGAGATTTATGCGGCGAACATTTGGGCAACATCCCTTTCCGGTAGCCATCGGAAATAAATAAATCGGTATGTGTGTCCATGTTAAAATCTGTAGTTAACATTGAGGTTTGGGCGTAAGCGAGGCGGCGGAAATGTATACAAAGGCATGTTGTTAACATAATTTCGAAGACATGTGCAGTGGGAACAGATGATAACAGAGAGGAAACCCCCCGAGAAAAGAAGACAGCAAACAGCACGTTAAGAAGCCTTCGGGTATGATAAAGCGTAGCTTGGTTGATACCGGACATTAAGCATAGCTATAATAGCAGGCAATAAATAGTTCGTAAACTAGTTTTTTGGGCAAAATAGTTAGTTCGTAAACAAGTTTGATATCTAGTTCGTAAGCAAATTTCGCTATATAGTTCGTAAACAAAGTTTTTTCTTGTGGCGGTGGCGTGATCCTACTCCAAGCCGAGCTTAGGATATGAAAATTTGAAGAAGGCATTGGGAAGTTGCTGTTTGACGATAAAGGAAGACGGTCGGCCCGTGAAGCGCGAATTTTTGAGTCCGGTAATAGGAAACCGGGAGTTGCAATCATTAAATATAGCGCAGAACAATCGCAGCCGTGACGCGAAAAAAAGAAAAAAAAAAACAGCGTCCGGACCAGCCGAGGTCATACTTATGGTATAACTCCCGGTGCGAATTCTGGGAAACGATATTTGGCCAGGAAAGATTATAAGCCAACCTCCAAGTGTCAGACTAAGGAAGGAAGGAGCGGGGAACCCAGACCAGAAGGTGGACCACCAGCTTATAGGCGGAAAAGTGAGCCGTACCAACAACGGGACCAACTGTCTTGAAAATTTTAAAGCTAAGGGCAAGGTTAAACCACCCCAAAAGCCGAAGGACTACCTATGTATATGAGAATTTAAAAATAACATTAAACAAAAAAAAAATAACTAAAAATAACAATTATAATAATACTAATAAAATTTACAAAGTGTGAGAACATAAAGATCTTGTAACGCCGTGGAAAAAAAATTAGTTTATTTTCGTTACCCAACTTTAAATTATTAAATTTAAAAAAAAAAATGAATAATGGAGAAAACAAAAAGTTACCTAGTATGTACATACATTAGACTGCATCTCACTCCCCATACAAAAAAAAATCGGTACTATTTTTCCATTTGAATTATAAAATCTACTATATTTTAAGACGTCCACCAAAATATTTCGGAAAAATATTAAGATTTAAGTGAGCTGGACCGATTGGAAAATACCTCCAAAAATGGAGTTTTTTATGAATAAAAATAGTTTCTTAAAGATTTTTTTTGAAAAAATCCCCTCAAATCACAAAACGGTTTAAGCTTAAAAAATTGCATAATAATATTTAAAAAAAATAAAAAAAAATTTGAACGGAATCGCCATGAGATTTTTGATGCTGTTTTTTTTAACTTTTTTCAAAGATTGATATAAGAAAAACATGAATAACTGAACCTAAACTCTTCCGTTTTAGACTTAAGAGGTGTCATTGGAAAGGTATTTTCTCACCCTTTTTATTTATTTGCTAATAAACTCATTCAAAGGATGAAAGAGAAAAGTAGGATGAACGAACGTCATTCAAAGTTGAATTAAGATGTTTTGGTGTTTGAAAAAAAAAAATTGGGACACAAATGACTTTTTTGGATAGAAATAAAAACAGTGTGAAAATACCTCTCTACTGAGATCCCATAAGTCTAAATCAGAGTAGTTTTGGGCCAGTTATTCAAGTTTTTCGTAAATCAATTTTTGAAAAAAGTTAAAAAAAAACCGCATCAAAAATCTCATTCTTACGATTGCGTTAAAAATATTTTTAAATATTTTTATGCAGATTTTTTAAGCTTAATCTGTTTTGTCATCTGAAGGGGCTTTTTCAAAAAGTTCTTTAAAAAACTATTTTTATTCATTAAAAACTCCATTTTTGGAGGTATTTTCAAATCGGTCCAGCTCACTTAAATCTTAAAATTTTTCCGAAATATTTTGGTGAACGTCTTAAAATATATTAGATTTTGTAATCCTGGCGGAAAAACAGCAACATTTTTTGGTGAAGCAGTCTAATGTACATATGAAAGAACACGCATATAAATTAGCGAGTGAGTAGGGAGTTGACTGAGAAGGAAAAAAAAAATTATTATAATAATATTTAGTTAAATAAATAAAACGTTTAAGATAAAAACTAAACTAAGGTAGGAGTGCCTAATGTGGTAGAAAAAAAGTGATTCTTGTTTCAGCAATAATATTTCATCCGTCATCATCCCCATCAACTGGCCAGCGGAAGGAGGAGAAGTCGGTACCAGTTATTCACCTTTTTATTTCCAAACCACTGATAGGCCAAGTATACCTATAGGTAAATATGTATATTCTTATACATACATACATAATACAAACATATGTAGGTGAGGGAAACCGAATTTAAGGAAACAAAAAATTTATAAAATATTGCATTATATGAAAAATTAATGAATTATGTAACTAGGGCGATAAGAAGGAAGTAGCCTTTTAATTTTTTTTTATTAAAGTATATATTTAATATCTTTTGTTTTCTTTAATTTAAATTAGTTTTGGTTTACCAAAAGAAGTTCTGAAATAGGGCCACGACCATACGAGTACGCGTAATTATTAAACACACCCAAACATATGTACATGAATTCGAAGTGTGATGAGTAGGAGGAAAGCTCTCCCCAGCAGATAAGCTGGGCGAGAACCAAGTACGGCTTAGACATATGTACACTGAGGGAAAATAATATTAAAATCAAATAGAAATTTTCAATTCAATTACGCGCATATTGAAGTGAATAATCAAGACAAAAACTAAAAAAAAAATTAATTTGCATCTTGCCGGCAGTGGAATTCGAACCCGACCATCTCCGGATATCAACAACTTGTGGCAAGCATCTTTGCGCACTCAGCTACACCCAGCCATATAAATTTGCTTTCAAATGATGAATATCCATCAACACCACAGCACGCGATTTGTACGGATAAATATGTATGTACTATGTACTATGTATGTGTGTGTTGTCACGGCTCTCAGAGCGGCGCTCTGCATGCTTGGGGTGCGTATGTACACTTACATATACATACTCAGATGTGAACACTCAAATACGTGCGTAATAAATTTTGTATGAAAATATTATTTTTAAATACGAACATTTTTAAACGATAATCAAATATAAAGTAATCATTTTTACTATGCATTATTTCCCTCAGTGTAGGTAGAGTAAGGGTAATTAGATTAGGAAATACGGAATTTCGGTCTCACTCACTCGCTCACCAAATGCGTTAATGAATTTGAACATTGTATGGTAGAGCTTCTTGTTAGAGAGTAAGAGCGAAGATACATATATACAGACATACGTACAAATTTTGATGTATGAAGGTTAGAAATGTAAGACACATGGAAATTAAATTTTGTTAAACCGAATAATGTTATCAGAGAACTGTCATTTAACATAAACCTGTAAGATTAGTAAGAGAAATACACAAAAATGAAAAAAATAACATAAAAATAAAGATCTCAAAGAACTAGATAAACGTACACAAAAGTACATATTAGTAAAGAGAATTTGTTAGTACATATAAATTGTCACACACATAAGAATGAAGTTGAAAATACCTATTAACCAAATTAGTTGGGTAAGTAGTTTTAAGCCAGTATGAAATAAAAAGTAAGGTTGTATAGCGTTTTAAAGAAATTATGGAGTAGATTCATTCAATATTTGCTGCTGAGGCATTGATGGGTATGACTTGGGCTAAAAGAACCATTTTTTTTCCTTTTAGCAGGTTGGGTGGGTAGAGACGGAAGTGCAACAACACTTTTAGTTTCCGTGGTGACGTGATGGTTATTCAGTTTAGTTTTTAATAGGTTCTGGTAATTTAATAATGTTAACGTTTTTTTTCTGATGATTAACTCTCTACGGTCTCAAATTTTTTTTATCATTGGTTCTGATGAGTAACCTGTAAACCTCTGCTTAATTTTTTTTATGGTTCCGAGGAAAAGTCGGAGTAGGAGCATGTTCCCACCCGTATACGCTGAAGTCTAGCTGGTAAATCTAAGCAGAGTGCCTCGCTCCTTAACCCCTAAACCAATTCGGAGAACTGCCTTCTAGGATGTGAAGTCGTGGTGATCTTTATTTGGATCTAAGCAAAAAGGCTTCGAGGAAATCAAGACGCCCGGAAATCTACGGAGACGGTTCATTACATATAACACAAATTTTAACTCATTGTTTAGGATGAGTGCACCATGGCACATAAAAAATCGCTTGAGGTTCTTGATCGATTGTTGCGAGATTTGCGTGGAAACGTTCAACCATTCGGGAATGCATTGATATTGCTCGCAGGAGATTTTACGCAAACATTCTCTGTAGTTTCTCGATTAACACTAGCGGGCGAGATAAATGCTTGCCTGAAATAGTCAACATTGCGACAAGATGAACATACATACACTGCAGCCGAAGTATGGCTGACGTCCAAAACCTATCCATGCAATGTTTGGAAACTGTTATACTGCGGTATTCACACTGTTTGTATATGCAGAGTTGCGACATATTGCAACCTTATACATTGCATATTTTAAATATTCAATTTATCATTGAACAATTTTTCTGAATTTTCCGTTTTTAAAACAGCAATAGTAACCAAAAACAAACGAAGCATCAACTTTGTTTCTGGTGCACAGATTGCTCTAGCGATGCGTTTCGATAACTTTTCGAATGCCTTTTGGAAAAGTATACATTGTCAACATTTTGTAGTTTGGCGTTATGGGACATTCTACTTTGTACGTATGCAAAGCAATTGACGTTTTGGAAGTCAGCCTATTCTCGCGACAATTACTGGAGATTCGGAACGGGAAGCTGCCAGTCAATGAAAGATTAATACGAATTTTATGGCCTGATAATTTTTGTAACTTAGAAACATAGAAAGGAGAACTGATCGAAAGAATGTTTCTTTATTAAGAAAATTAATTATAGGAATCACGATTGGCTCAGTTAACGGGCTATCCTTGCTGCGAAGAATAAGAATGACTATCAACTAAATAATAGTGGTATTGACAACAGTCGTTGCTTAAGCTGATCTGCTCTTTTACCAGACTGCCAGGCGGCCACTTGCTCACTTTGGTGAATACCACTAATGTTATTCAATCCAGCATTCAACGTGAGGAAATTGCATATACTTCGATAAACACCGTTGCGGAAAAAGACCATCCAGCGAATTTTTGAACTCGATTGATCTTCGAGGGAGACCCCACATACTGAAATTGAAAATAGGTGTGACAATTATCATGTTGCGGAATATTAATCAGCCAAGACTTTGCAACGGCACGTGACTCGCAGTAAAGAAATTGATGAAGAACGTAGTGTAAGCAAAGATTTTAACGTGGCCTTTCAAAGGTGAAGAATTCCCATGATACCGACCGATACACCATTTCAATTTAATAGATTGCAATTCCCAATTCGATTGGCATTCGGAATCACAATCAATAATGCTCCAGGTCGAACTTTGGAAAAGTATGGTTTAGATTTAGATGCGGATTGCGGACAGAAGTACTTATTACATAACCAAACACATATGAAACATATGCTTTGGTTAGTTAATAATTTATCATCCATATAACAGGAATATGCTACAGCAAAGCGTGGCAGGGTACAGCTAGTATTTGATATACAAATTGTTGTACTTTTTTGCACTAACATAACCATAAACTGTATACCTTTTGAGAAACACATAAATGAAGCAAGCACTTCCAACCTCAGTTTAAGCCACAAGTAGCGATTGAACACCATGTTTATTTATTTCGTTGGCTATATCTCTAGGCGATTTATTTGTGCCAGCAGCCTTTAGTGATTACAACCAAATTTAGCCGTAGTTGCATTCACACGTGATATATGTAATTAATAGCTGGTGTCGGCAAGCTGGGGGAATGCCCAGGAGATGGCGTTTGTTGTGCTATCGAAATCATTGCACCGACGGCGCACAGTGGTCCAATCTGCTCTATTAGGGTAATTTAATTATTATATTAAGAACTAAGATAGATATCGGGATGAAATTTTGCACTAATTATGTCTGAATGACTAACAACTTCTGCTCATAAAATGGGCAAGATCGAATAGCGAACACGCCTACCAACCATATAATTAAAAAATCGTTAAATTTTTCGTCAATTTCTGGTATACTTTTTAAGCATTTGCGCACGGTTAAAGATACCTGCATACCTAAAACTTGTTTACCTATTTGGGATGAATTAAAAATATAAAGTCCGTTATGTATATACTGTATTGACGCCAGATCCGAATCAGCCACCTAATATATGTATAAAATAAAAAAAAATGTTGCCGTTTCCTCATCTAACCTTTAGATTACCGGCCACTTTATTGTCTCGATATACGAGTTTTCGTTTTCTCATCTCTCGAATCGCTAAATTGTTGCTCACCCGATGCAACCTCTAAAAATGTGTATCCAACTTTAAATTTTGGTTCGGTTTTGGTTCATGAGCCAGATATATTAGATATTTCCACCAAGGTTTTGGTTTTTACTAACAGTTGCTCTTGCTCTATATTTGCGTATGTGGCATTGCAACCTTTGAAAGTATATGACGAATGTAGTGAAGTTTCACTCTCGGAAATGTAGTGAAGTTTCACTCTAGGTATAACAAATTTATTTTTACCGGTAAGATAAGATCCCCAAAACACTTTAAACTGAGGAACAATTTATCTGCCCTGTTAGTAAAGTCAACTTTACTGCTTACATTAGATAATGGCCCTCTGTAAGTAAACGATACTGATGCTTTGATAAATTTGTGTCGAATACACCGGCACACAACAAAACAGATTAGTGAGATATGCATTTGAACGGACCTACCTATGGTTATGTATTTCGACCCGCAGAATTCGAATTTGAAGTCAGTTTGGCCAATATACCTCCTAGATTTCGATAAAAATTCAAAAAAAAACAAAACGTAAAAATAGTGAAAAGCCCTTACAAGATAATATTGTTTCCACACTAGCTATTAAAAGGAAAATATCAACCAATCTCAACCTCTGATTTAAAACTTCTATA
>NW_016170007.1:0-16470 GCF_001687245.7 Rhagoletis zephyria
GGTAATCAGCTTAATAGAATCTCTTAAACAAAGGTAACAGTGGCGTACTATCCTGCGGCATTGAAAATGCACAAGGGCTCAAAGGCCGCCGGCAATGCCCAGCTCGCCCCATTCAGTGTTATATCAACATCCGTTTTTTTGTTAGTCTGCAGGTGACCATTAAGGCTTCACCAAAGGTAACAGTGGCGCACTATCCTGCGGCATTTAAAATGCACAAGGGCTCCGATCTCTGCCGCCGGCAATGTCCAACTCGCCCCACTCAGTGTTATATCAACATCCGTTTTTTTTTTTGTTAGTCTGCAGGTGGCCATTAAGGTTTCACCACGTTTGAAGACACGGCAGCAGTGCGTCAAGAGCACTATACACTACTCAAAAAAATTAAGGGAGGTTTTCAAAATAGGCAATTAAAGCTAAATAAAGACGCTAACCGATTCATAGCTGACCTAACTGACCAATTTTTCTCAATCCCGTGGGCCAAAAAACCGCAAGAAATTTGCAAAATTATTTTTTCGCGCTACAAGAGAACCGTAGCTCCTGAAAATTATTAGCCAAGAAAAATTAGCAACTTAGAGCTTCAAGGGCTTTTTACATCTCAATACGACCACTTTTTACCGAAATACGGCTTGTCAAAAACCACCGAAAAATTTGGTATGTTTTTGATCCCTTAATTTTTTGGAGTAGTGTATTATCTGCCTACATTGATAGACAAGCCAAGAAACCATTTTTGTTCTTTACTATCGAAGCCAGATAATTTTTCGTGGCCCCACTTACAACTCGTGAATGCCCATATTTTTTCACGCCAATGTAGACCCCCATCGAGTATCCCGTGGACCCCTTGAGGTCCACCTCGACCACTTTGGGAATTACTGCTCTAGATATGTTTTGTATACAATACTCTTTTACAATGTCAATGAAAAAAGAATTGTAAGTTATGGGCAAAGCCATTCGAATATTAAAATTTGTTGTTCTTAAACTGAAGTTTATTGTCGAGATAACTAGCAACACTCGACAAAAAAACGTCAGCCTTCTTTTTAATAATTTAACCTCCATCATATTATCGCAACTGGTACATACGTAACGATCCAGCGGTATGCCCATAAACGATTGCNCCATCATATTATCGCAACTGGTACATACGTAACGATCCAGCGGTATGCCCATAAACGATTGCTCTTTGTGTTGTATTAATTTCTTGGGCATATCAAACATTATCTGAAACATGTCAACTATAATTAAATTATTTTCTTCTTAGTTTTTTCAGTACAGTTTAAGGAAGTTCCAACGTTATGTAAAAACCTCAAGATCTCCTAAAGTATTTTGTTTGAATTGAAAATTCAGTACAAATCAGTACAAATTTTGAAAAATCCGGACATTAGCGTTGGTAAGAAATAAACGCGCATTGCATGAGTTCATATGGCAACATTACATCCTGACGCATAGGTGGCGCTCTTTGCAAACCACTTTTACTTTCCACTTGTCAGCTACTTGTCAAACCAATGTCAAATCATGTAAATATGTTTTTGGCCCTTTTTGATGTTTGGCCGTCTACGAACAAGCTGGACTTTTGTTGGGTAACATATAAAATACTAAATAAATCTAAAAATATACAGTCCATCATTGCGTTTTTTTGAAACATTGCTCGTCCTTAAAATCGGATCGCCCGGCGTAAATATACTATAATAATATTTTACGAATTTTTGTGCGTTTTTTGGTNTAAATAAATCTAAAAATATACAGTCCATCATTGCGTTTTTTTGAAACATTGCTCNATACTAAATAAATCTAAAAATATACAGTCCATCATTGCGTTTTTTTGAAATATTTGCTGGTCCTTAAAATCGGATCGCCCGGCGTAAATATACTATAATAATATTTTACGAATTTTTGTGCGTTTTTTGGTTTTTTTTTTTTTGGCAAAATTGGCCGTACGGCTTACGAGTTTAACCTCCTGATACAATGAATCGCCTGATCCAGCAACGCGGCTTTTGCAAGGGGCAAATAACTCGTACGCATGCAACTGTGGCTGAAGTGGTAGAAGCGAGCACGTCAGTGGAAACCTTGGAGTATCGCTTAGCTAAGCTGAATGCAAATTACGAGCGATTTGTTGAGCTTAGCGAACACCTTTGCACATACAAGGATGAACCTGATTACATCGATCCGGCCACAGATGTAGTGGAGTATGAGGAGAAACACTTTTTCACGCATTCTGTACTTTCTCAAGCGTTAAATCAGCTTCGAAAAGAAACAAAACCGTCTGCTGTTGATGTAACCGCTTCTGAAACATCAATAGAATGCCTTGTTTCCAGCCAAACTAAGTTTTTGGAAAAATTACGTGAGTCAAGTAGCCACACGGAATTACACCTGGAAAAAATAAAGATTCCTACGTTCTCGGGAAACTATGAAGATTGGCGGCAATTTTGCGACTTGGTTTTGGTCTCGATAGATAAGCGTGCGAATCTGACCAACTGTCAAAAGTTTCACTATCTGAAATCATACTTGGATGGTGAAGCATTGAATTTGGTCAAACATATTCCCGTCACAGACGACAATTACAAGGAGGCGTGGGAGCGATTGGTGCAACGTTACGACAAGAAGCCGTTGATTGTCCGCTCATTTATAAGCAATTATCTAGCACTTCCTAGCGTAAGCGGATCGAGTGTCGCTGCGTTACGAAAATTGGTCGATGGGGCTGATGAGGCCATTCGCGGGTTGAGTGCGCTTAAATGCAACCAGCGTGACCCGTGGCTCATACATATTCTTCTAACGAAACTTGATACCGACACACGACAATTTTGGGCAGAAAGCAAAGTGTCTAGCAAAGAAGATGTTACTATTCATGACTTCTTCAAGTTTTTATTCTCTCGATGTGATGCACTGGAATCTTGTGAACCACCACGTCTTTCTTCGAGTCGACGACAAGCTGCGGTTCACCATGCTGTTCTTGATCAACAACGGACTGGACCTCATTGCGTATATTGTCAACAAGTTCATACAAATTCCTCATGCAGCCAGTTTAAGTCACTGGACTTAAACTCTCGTCGATCGTTTGTGAAGACAAACAAGCTTTGCTTTAATTGCCTAAGCCGTGCACATACGGTCAAGAACTGCACCTCAAGTTTTACTTGCCGAATTTGCAGCGCTAAACATCACACCCTGGTTCATGGTGCGCAGCAGAAAACTCCACATGACACCCCCACAGTTAAAGAGAGCGCAGATTGCAGCGGAATTTCTTCGGTGCCTAAGGCTACTCAACCTTCTTCAGCAGGTGTTATCCATCACACCTTGGGCAAGGTTTATCAGACCCGCACGCAAACGCTTCTACCAACTATTCTCGCAAATGTGGTTGATGCTTGGGGCAATACAACTACTTGCCGTCTACTTCTTGACACAGGGCCAACAATCACTTTGGCTACAGAGGCATTTATTCAGCGGATCGGAGCTCCGGGAACACACGCACGTATTTCAGTTGCCGGCCTTGCCATTAACAGTGCTGGCATCACAAGGAGTCGTGCCAGGCTCCAACTTCTGTCACGCACATCTAACAAATCTGTTGAAGTCACTACGCTAATCATGAGTGCACTAACGTCATCGATTCCAGCGCAAGCGATCAACACCAGCTCATCCACCTGGGAGCAAATATGTCAGTTGCCTTTAGCAGATCCGTCATTTGGTCTACCTGGCGCCATAGATGTCATCAGAACGCTAATTCTTTGGTAACGACTTTCCTATCGCTCTTAATACTGTTTTTGGTTGGGTCATTGCAGGTTCCTACAGTTCTGCTGACGAAGATTCGACACCTGCTTTGGCACATCACGCGCAATTAGACCTTGATGAATAAGTTCGTTCTTTTATGGAGATGGACCGCGTTCTGCCACCCAAGGCTGTCATCGACGCAAGTGATCCCTCTGAACAGCACTTTGCAAAAACACACAGGCGCAACAAAGATGGAGTGTACGTGGTTCAGTACCCATTCAAGAACAACGCTGCGCCGATTGGGGCCACTTTACCACAAGCCCTTAGCCGCCTTCATTCGCTGGAGCGCAAGCTGCTACGATTTCCGGAATTAAGGTAGCAATATTTTGACTTTATGGATGATTACTTAAGTCGTGGGCATATGGAAGTGCTCACATCGGAGCAGATAGTTGAGGACCCAGCTACCTGCGTATATTTGGCTCATCACGCCGTACTTAAGCCAGACACCTCTACGACGAAATGCTGAGTGGTATTTGATGGCTCGGGCAAAGACGGCACGGGTTTCTCACTTAACGATCACTTACAAGTCGGGCCACCAATTCAACGGGACTTAATTGGAGTTTGCCTCCGCTTTCGTCAGCACCGTTATGTATTTTGCGCCGACATTGAGAAGATGTTCCGCGGCATACAGGTTGCTCCCGAACACACCAACTATCAGCGCATCATATGGCGCAAAAATGAAGATTTCCCTATTTCTCATTATCGACTGCTTACTATGACGTACGGGCTAGCTCCATCGCCATTTTTGGCAGTGAGGGTTTTGAAGCAACTTGCAGATGACTACCGAAGCAGATATCCCTTGGCAGCGCGAGCTCTATGCTCCGACGCATATGTAGATGACATTCCAACCGGATGTGACTCTGTCGAGGAGCTTATCGCACTCAAGGATGAGCTTATCCAGCTCCTAGCAGAAGCAAAGTTCCAGTTACGCAAATGGAGTTCCAATTGTTGGCCTTTGCTAGAAACTCTGAGTGCAGACCTCTGTGAGTACAAATCCGTGGCAATATCGGATAGGTCAGAGGCAGCCGCGCCTTCAGTGAAGATTTTGGGGTTACACTGGAATCCTTGCGACGACGTATTGTTTACCAAATTTACCGGAAAGGATATTGCTGGTAAGCCAACAAAAAGAGCGATGTTTTCTGAACTATCAAAGATCTATGACCCACTTGGTCTGTTCGCACCGGCTACCGTGCTGCTGAAAATCTTGTTTCAAGAAAGTTGGCTAAGTGCGGTTAAGTGGGACCAGCAACTTCCTGACAATTTGTGCGCGCGTTGGCTGGCATTCATCAAGTCGCTACCACAGCTGGAAATGATAGGAGTCCCACGGTACATCGCCTCACCATTTGAAGCAATAGAGCTACATGGCTTTGCCGATGCGCCCACGCAGGCTTATGGTGCAGTTGTTTATAGTCGGGTCCACAAAAACAATAGCTACATAGTCACCTTAATCGCAGCCAAAACGCGCGTAGCACCAATAAAGCCAATCTCAATTCCGCGCTTGGAATTGAATGCTGCACATCTTTTGACAAAACTGCTGACCTTGATAAAATCTGCTTTGACAATTCAAATCTCAGGTACTTATTGTTGGTCAGATTCTAAAGTGGTGCTGCATTGGCTATCAGCTACGCCTCGAACCTGGAACACATATGTTTGCAACCGAGCTGCTGAAATTCTAGATGCTTGCCCACGCAGCTGTTGGCAGCATATTCGCACGGAGGACAACCCAGCAGATTGTGTATCTCGAGGACTTCTTCCCTTCAATTTAACGGAAATCAGCTCTGGTGGAACGGACCATCTTGGCTAGCGAAACATCAAACAGCTTGGCCACCCGTCAAATCGAAATTCTCTAGGTCAACCGAGACTGCTGCTCTTACTGAAAGGAAATCAAACACTGAAGCAACTCTTCATATGCTCCACGAAGATAACGCTTTGGAGATCCTTTTGAATAAAATTTCTTCCTGGTCCCGTCTTCTGAGGATAATATGCTTTTGTTTTCGATTTATTAATCATTCTCGCCGTAGATTGAACTCACCCAATGGCGAACAATCCACTTTTTTTTTTTAACGTCGAAAGAGTTGAAGAATGTACGTGCAAGGCAATGCTTTTTCAAAAGACTATAAGGTACTGAAGGGCGATTGTCAACTTTCGCGCAAATCCAAATTACTGCGATACACACCATTCATCGACGAGCATGGTTTAATGCGTGTTGGAGGACGTCTTGGAAATTCATCGTTGAATTACAACGCGAAACACCCAATTTTAGTCCCGAAGGAGTCCCCAGTCGCTACCCTTCTGTTACGTCATGTACATGTCACCAATCTACATATTGGCGTGGATGCAACATTCCATATTGTGCGTCAACAGTACTGGATTTTGGCGGCACGCAATTTGGTGCGAAAAATTGTGTTTCGTTGTAAGCCGTGTTTTATTCAGCGCCGCGCCACTAGCTCACAAATAATGGCCAACTTACCGGTACCTCGTGTACAACCTCTTCGCTGTTTTCGTCACACTGGTTTGGATTATGCTGGACCTGTATCTATAAAAATATCCTCTGGCCGTACACCAAAGATCGGAAAGGCATGGTTCGCAATTTTCGTGTGTTTATCGACAAAGGCACTTCACATCGAAGTTGTAAGCGATCTCACAACTCAAACTTTCATTGCAGCATTCAAGCGGTTTTGGTCACGACGAGGTCCTATCACAGACTTATATTCGGACAACGGTACCACGTTCCAAGGTGCCAAGAAGGAGTTGGACGAGATGCGTCAGCTAGCTCTGTCTCACTGTCAAGACGAGGCTTTGGCTAATTTTATATCCAGCCAAAGCATATCATGGCATTTCATACCCCCGTCGGCTCCACACTTTGGCGGTATTTGGGAGTCGAATGTTAAGTCGATAAAGCTACATCTTCGGCGAGTGGTTGGCGACAGCGTTCTAACTTTTGAGGAGTACTCTACAATACTTTCGCAAATTGAAAGCATCTTGAATTCACGACCGCTGTGCCCGTTAAGGGACCATAGCCTCGACCCACTTACACCAGCTCATTTTTTGATCGGCGAACCACATACAGCTGTACCTGAGCCCTCTCTTCTGGAAGTTAACGTAAACAGGCTGCAACGGTGGTCGCAACTGCAAGCTATGGTGCAAGGGTTTTGGAAACGTTGGCACCTGGAATACATCGCATCATTACAACCCCGCAACAAATGGCAGCTTGCAAGAGAAAACGTCACGGCAGGTACACTTGTTGTGCTGAAGGAACCGAACCTACCGCCTACTAAGTGGCTACTCGGTCGCATTACCGCGGTCCACGCTGGTCCGGATGACAAAGTTCGAGTGGTCACCGTGCAAACTGCCCGAGGCATCTATAAGCGTCCTATTGTAAAAGTGGCCATTCTACCTCTTTTCTGAACGTCGTTCAGGGGGGGCGGTATGGTAAGAAATAAACGCGCATTGCATGAGTTCATATGGCAACATTACATCCTGACACATAGGTGGCGCTCTTTGCAAACCACTTTTACTTTCCACTTGTCAGCTACTTGTCAAGCCAATGTCAAATCATGTAAATATGTTTTCGGCCCTTTTTGATTTTTGGCCGTCTACGAACAAGCTGGACTTTTGTTGGGTAACATATAAAATACTAAATAAATCTAAAAATATACAGTCCATCATTGCGTTTTTTTTAAACAAGCGTACTGATTGAAAAAATTAATAAAATTAGTACAAGAGTTAAAAAATCAGTACTACAGTGGTTCAAATAAATTTTTTTTTGGAAATTCATAAGCGCTACCTCAAATTGTTGTTATTTGTTATAAAAAAGAGAAACCGGTTTTTTTTTTTATTTTGAAAAAAAAGTTTTCTTAGAGGTCGCGCTGGTCGGTTTTTATAAAAACGCTGATGTTCTCATTTTTTTAATTTCTTGGCATGTTAAAATGCAGCTAAAAATTAGTTTTTTACATATAATTACTCTGGTATTACTGGGGAATATTCCCTTAATTATATACCTGTCTTGGGCAGTTAGAATGGGCCTAGTGCCCGAAAATATGCTCTCGAAAAGAGACTAGTAAAATTAAAACGTTGATACTGAAGGATTTACGCATTGTCATGAATTGAAACTTGGTACCAGGTGGTTTCTGGGGTTGCTAATTAGGTATCTGAAGTCAGTTTTTCAAAATTCAAAATGGCGGATCCAAAATGGCGGTCCATTTTAAGATGATTGGATTTGTTCGAAACCCGGCACTCGAGAGTTTTTGTGGTCGCCAATTACGAATCTGAAGTCAATTTTTTTAAATTCAAAATGGCGGATCCCATATGGCGATCAAATTAAAAACAAGTACTAAAATTAAAACGTTGATACTGAACGTTTTAAACATTATCAAGGGTTAAAACACGTTTCCAGTGGGTTTCTGGGGTTGCTGATTACGAATCTGATGTCAGATTATCAAAATTCAAAATGGGGGATCCAAAATGTTGCCCAACTTTAAAAAATTATTGGATTTGTTTGAAACTCTTAACCGCCATTTTGAATTTTGAAAATCTGACATCAGATTCGTAATCAGCAACCCCAGAAACCCACTGGAAACATGTTTTAACCCTTGACAATATTTGAAACGTTCAGTATCAACGTTTTCATTTTAGTACTTTTTTTACTTTGATCACCATATTGGATCCGCCATTTTGAATTGAAAAAAATTGACTTCAGATTCGTAATCGGCGACCACAAAAACTCTCGAGTGCCGGGTTTCGAACAAATCCAATCATTTTTAAAAAAAATGAACCGCCATTTTGGATCCGCCATTTTGAATTTCAAAAAACTGACTTCAGATTCCTAATTAGCAACCCCAGAAACCCCTTGGTAACAAGTTTCGTCAGTATCAACGTTTTAATGTTGGGAGTGACTATTCGCACTTTGCCAGTATCACCAGTGTACCAGTGTACCAGTGCTACCAGTGTCGCCAGTGTCACCAGTGTCGGGAGTCTTCAGCTCTGCCAGTGTACCAGTGTCACCAGTGTCGCCAGTGTCAACATTGTCTCCAGTGTACCCGTGTCGACAGTGCCGCCAGTTTCACCAGTGTCGCTGGTGTCACCAATGCCGCCAGTGTCGCCAGTGTCACCAGTGCACCAGTGTACCAGTGTCAACAGTTTCACCAGGGTCTCCAGTTTCCCCAGTGTCACCAGTGTACCAGTGTCGCTGGTGTCACCAGAGTCGGCAGTGTCACCAGTGTACCAGTGTCACCAGTTTCACCAGTGTCGCCAGTGTACCAGTGTTACCAGTTTCACCAGTGTCACCAGATTCACTAGGTCGCCAGTGTCACCAATTTCACCAGTATACCAGTGCCGCCAGTGTCACCAGTGCCACCAGTGTCGCCAGTGTCACCAGTGTCCCAGTGTCACCAGTTTCTCCAGTGTCACCAGTTTCACCAGTGTACCAGTGTCACCAGTGTACCAGTGTCACCAGTATCACCAGTATCACCAGTGTCACCAGTGTCGCCAGTCTCACCAGTATCACCAGTGTCGAAAGTGTACCAGTGTCACCAGTGTATCAGTGTCACCAGTTTCCCAGTGTCACCAGTTTCACCCGTGTCACCAGTGTACCAATGTCACCAGTGTCACCAGTGTCACCAGTGTATCAATGTCACCAGTTTCACTAGTATCGCCAGTGTCACCAGTTTCACCAGTGTCGCCAGTGTCATCAGTTTCACCAGTGTCGCCAGTGTACCAGTGTCACCAGTTTCACCAGTGTCGCTAGTGTACCAGTGTCGCCAGTTTCACCAGTGTCGCCAGAGTACCAGTGTCACCAGTGCCACCAGTGCCACCAGTGTCGCGAGTTTCACCAGTGTCGACAGTGCCGCCAGTGTCAACAGTGTACCAGTGCCACCAGTGTCGCCAGTGTCACCAGTGTACCAATGTCACCAGTGTACCAGTGTCAGCAGTTTCACTAGTGTCGCCAGTGTCACCAGTTTCACCAGTGTCGCCAGTGTCACCAGTGTCGCCAGTGTACCAGTGTCACCAGTTTCAATAGTGCCACCAGTGTCACTAGTGTCGCTAGCGTACCGGTGTCGCCAGTGTCGGATGTGTCAACAGTGTCGCAAGTGTCACCAGTGCGGCCATATTGTTTTACATAGAAAAGCGCTGCATACGAAATCGGCCGATTTTTAATCCTTTTCACTATATATTAAAATTTTTTTTGTTAGAAAAAGCGCCGCAGGCAAAAATTCGGAATTAAAAATCACGCCGTCTTTTATTCCAAATTTTCATTCTATATCAAATTTGTGTTTTTTTTTATTGAAGTTTGTCAAACTTTAAATTGTGACGGGTGTGACATGTGACGGGCGTGACCAACATAATCGGTTCTTTTTTCGAAAATAAAAGCATATAAATACTTAAAAGCAATTCGCACATATTTCCCTGTGTCATAGCGCTACTTTCGCAGCTTTTTTACACTGTCCAAGATGTGTTTTCCTTCAAAAAATAACTATTTTGTGTACCTTGTGACGGGCGTGACATTAAAATATGCTTTGCTTCAATATATAATAAAATATTTAGTACTTGAAAAATTTGAAAATTACGCCGTTACAATGCTAAAGAATTTTTCTCTCCACTGACGGTTTAAACAATGCAAAAAAGGTAATAGACTAGGAAAATCAGTCTTGTAAATTTTGAAAAAAATTAACCTCTCATAGGGGTTTGTAAATGGTACAACCCAAAGTAAAAAAATATCTGATTTTGAGATAAGNTCAGTCTTGAAAGTTAGATTTATTTACTCTTACTTGCTAGAAATAATACAGTCATATTCTTTAGTTTATTTTCGTTTCATTCGGTATCGATTACCGTGGAATGAGCCATAATGAAAATTTCAAAGAATAAAGCGCCGCAGCCAACTTTTTTCAAGATTTTTACTATTTATTAAAATATTGTTTTATATTCGTATATCAAGAAAAACAATAATTTTATATGTAGTGAAAATTTGGAATAAAAAATCGCGCGATTTTTTATTCCAAATTTTCGCTTCCGGCACTTTTTCTGTAAAAAAAATTCAGTATATAGTAAAAAGGATTAAAAAATCGGCCGACTTCGTCTGCGGCGCTTTTCTATATAAAATATAATGGCCACACTGGCGACACTGTTGACACATCCGTCACTGGCGACACTGGTACACTGGCGGCACTAGTGACACTGGTGAAACTGGTCAAACTGGTGACACTGGTGCACTGGTGATACTGGCCGCACTGTCGACACTGGTGACACTGGCGACACTGGTGACACTGGTGACAGGTGACACTGGTACACTAGTGAAACTGGTGACACTGGTGAAACTGGTACACTGGGGAAACTGGTGACACTGGTACACTGGTGACACTGGTACACTGGTGACACTGGCGACACTGGTGACACTGACGACACTGGTGACACTGGTACACTTGTGAAACTGGTGGCACTGGTACCCTGGTGACACTGGTACACTGGTGACACTGGCGACACTGGTGGCACTGGTGCACAGGTGACACTGGCGACACTGGTGACACTGACGACACTGGTGACACTGGTGAAACTGGTGACACTGGTACACTGGCGACACTGGTGATACTGGTTTACTGGTGAAACTGGTGACACTGGTACACTGGTGATACCGGCGACACTGGTGACACTGGTACACTGGCGACACTGGTGACACTTGCGACACTGGTGACACTGGCGACACTGGTGACAGGTGACACTGGTACACTAGTGAAACTGGTGGCACTGGTACACTGGTGACACTGGTACACTGGTGACACTGGAGAAACTGGTGACACTGGTAGACTGGTGACACTGGCGACATTGGTGACACTGGTACACTGGTGACACAGGCGACACTGGTGACAGGTTTCACTGGTACACTAGTGAAACTGGTGGCACTGGTGAAACTGGTGGCACTGGTACACTGGTGACACTGGTAGACTGGTGACACTGGCGACATTGGTACACTGGAGACACTGGCGACACTGGTGACAGGTGACACTGGTACACTAGTGAAACTGGTGGCACTGGTGACACTGGTGACACTTGCGACACTGGAAAAACTGATGACACTGGTACACTGGTGACACTGGCGACACTGGTGACACTGACGACACTGGTGACACTGGTTAAACTGGTGACACTGGTACACTGGCGACACTGGTTTACTGGTGACACTGGCGACAGTGGTGACACTGGCGACACTGGTACACTGGTCAAACTGGTATACTGGTGACAATGGCGACAATGGGGACAGGTGACACTGGTACACTAGTGACACTGGTGACACTGGCGACACTGGTGACACTGGTACACTGGTGACACTGGCAGAGCCGAAGACTCCCGACACTGGTACACTGGTGACACTGGCATAGTGCGAATAGACACTACCTTAAATGTTACTAGTGTCTTTTCGAGAACATATTTTCGGGAACTAGACCCATTCTAATTGTCCAAGACAGGTGTGTAATTAAGGGAAAGTTCCCCAATAATACCAGAGTAATTATATGTAAACACCACATTTTTAGATGCATTTTAACATGCCAAGAAAATAAAAAAATTGTGATGTTTTTATAAAAAACCGACCAGCGCGACCTCTAAGAAAACTTTTTTTTTCAAAATAAAAAAATAGGTGTCTCTTTTTTTATCACAAATAACAATATTCTGATGTAGCGTTTATGAATTTCCAAAAAGAGTGTTTTTATGAACCACTCTAATCAGTACTGTACTGATAAAGGCAGTACGTCTGGCAACCGTAATCTTATGAGCAGGAAACAAAATATTGCCCGTGAAATATGCAACACCAGAATTTCTGCAAAACTTCATAGCTGAATTGCTGAATAAATGAAATCTTTACCAAGTTAAATAGAACTGCCGTTGCACGAAGTGGTGACAATTACTGGTAACAAAGTTTGCTTGTTTCAAAATGTTCGGTTACAAGCAGAATTGGCCTGTAAATAGTTTCAACTTAGTTTTACGATATACGTATGTAGCACACCGAGTGTGAAATTGTATCGATTTTTACGATACATTTAAAAATTACATTTTTGTTAAATAATATCAAGTTTGATCATCCGTTTATGTAATTTTAACTATGTTTACCTAACACTGTATGTTTAAGCAAAAGAATAAGGTATCTATCGGTATAAGATTTCTATTAATTAACCTGTAACCGGCGGATAAACCCTCGAACTCGATATGTTAGTTGGTTGATAACATTATTATTGTCATTCACATACATTGTCAAATCGTTCTTTTCTATTCCTTCTTCTGGATTTTCATGCGGTATTGAATAAACCTGTTCTTAAAAGTGTAAGATGATCTTTTTACTTCACAGTATCATTTTCTTGTTAACGGTGTGAGGCTGCGTTTCACCAGAATCATTTAAGTGAAAATTACATTAATTTTCGAATTTTTGGTTTAAAAATCAACTTCACTTAAATAAAAATCAGCATAAGCACACTCAGGAATGTTACATGTTTATTCGGCTGATCGATATACACACACCACAATTTTGTGTATCAGCTGTTTACTTATACCAGCCCTGCTTTTACCACCACTTTTAGCACGGTGTACCCATATTTTTATTCACTTCAATAAAGAGCTTATTGAAACTGAAATTTTTTATTGAGAATTAATTAAAATATTTAATTAAAGTTAATATCCACTTAAATGAGTTTGGCGAAACGCAGCCTAAAAATAGGCAGAACAACCGCAATGCTACGAAGTCGATGTTTATCGAAAGTATGATGTTAAACATACAAATATATGGCTAAATGTTGTGCAATAACTTACTATTAAAGAACAAGCATAACATTGACTTATTATTTTGAGAATTTATCTAAATTATTTCAATTATAAAATTGTGATTAAGCTTTATTAGAATTGTAATACGTTAAACGTCCATCTTCCGATTGAAAGGGATAGCTGTTTTAACCCTGTAGTCAAATGTACTAGATGTATACAACCTCACAACTAGTATGAACCGCATGCCCAACTAGTCAGCCAACTATCTTTTTTCCATGCAATCAACTGGTATTCTTAACATGGGGATGTCTGACGAGATGGCAATTGTCAGATTTTTCTGTCAGAAATATACCAGTCTCATACTAGTTCAAAGTATACAGAAAAATACTAGCCCAATTATGGGTCAAAACCACTACTTTGGGAGTCAAGAAATGAAATGAATTAATGAATATACAACAAAACACTTTTGGTTAAGTACACTTTAATATATTACACATTTTTATTTAGCAGCCTTAGATTTGCCAATAATTAGTGTTAAATTTTTTGAGTATTAAGTAAAAGGAAAAAGAAATACGTAAATATTTAAAACTTTCGAACATAAATTTTAATGCATTTTTCATTAAATGTTGTTAAAAGTAAAACGTTTCAGGTACAATAAATACTATATTTTTATCTATTTTAATAGTATTTAATATGCAAAAAACATTTTAGTTAAAAATAAAATGAATAATTTTGTTAATTTTTGGGTGAATTAAAATAAAAATAAAAGTTTTCATTCAGTCTATTCTTTTTAAAATTTTATGAAAGTAATAATTAATGTTTAAAATTTGAGATTAGGATAAGAATACAAGTAATAACCCGTATGCTGTAACCCGAAAGTTCGTAGTTACGAACTCGTAGCTCCGTTCCAAAAATTCGAAAATTGGTATGCTGTAATCCGATCGTAACTATCAACGGCGTTGCCAACTAAAATAGTGAAATTCGAAGTTCTTAATGAGCTGCTTTGACAGAGACAAATCCAAATAAATATAATCGCAAGTGAATAATGAAATAAAAAAAATTAGTTTAATCATTATTTGCAAATACTTTTCCTTAATTAAGTAGAATACAAAGGATTCAGTGGCCGGCGCACTTTTGTCTCAGGAGAAAGAACAGCTAACAGTTGCATTAATATACAAAGCAGATTGCTAGGAGATTGTTCTGATTCATTTAGCTTAAATGATAAAATGTAAACTCCCTCCTTTTAAGGGCCTCCATTTCACTAGATATTGTGCCGCTTTAATTCTTGAAACGCTTTCCCAAAATTCCACCACATCCCCTTTAGCTCCTTTTACAAAGCCTCGACCAATGTCCGGCCTTTCGCTCATGCATTCCACCAGCCTTTCGTATTGCGAGCGATTTATTGTGATCTTCGATCTGTTAACTTTGTAAACATTTAATAATAAATTTTTTCTATCACACTTTAACTTACATATTTTTGCGTTTACACACTTTATTTTATTGATATTTTAAAACAATTTGTTTCGCTCCGACACGAGTTGCTATTCGTACAAAACTTCCGACAAATACATAAAAATGACAGCTACGTCGGTTTCAGGCATACCAACATTACGAATTTCGAAGATGGCCTACGAATTTCGAAATTACAATACGACAACGAGGATTTCAGCATGCCAATTTTACGATTCGTAGCGAAATCGAATCTACGACAGATTACAGTTGGAAAAACCGTGGCGATTATGTGGTTTGGCAACTCCAATAAATCACCAGTGTTTTTATTTGAAAAACAGGAAAAAATAAAAAGGCCAAGTTTTAGTATACTTCATATAAATTGGTATGTGGCGGTTTATTCAATATATATGTACTAAAGTTAGATTTGGGTTACAATGTTACCTTGGTAAATGCGTAGGAGTGATAGCTGGATCGCGTCCGGTATCCTCGAAGTGCTCGATAGAAGTGGCCGAGCTCGTTTTTAATAGAAATAAGTTTACCCGCCAAGCAGACAACTGTTTGGAGGGGAAACTTAACGAAACCTTATTCAAACGGAACAAGGACATTCATGTGTATTTGCTAACGGCGTAGCAATTATTTGGCCATATATATACATATGTATCTATGTGTGCATGCTCGGTTGCATGTAAGTGCACTTTTACGTTAGGGTGGTTCACCCTTTTTAATCGTTTGGTTGAGCTTGGAGGCCTAAACATGCCGGCCCCCTTGCTATACGCAACCGCAGTAGAGCGATTCAGCCATTACCCCTACCTGTGAATAAAATAAAAGGATTATAAAATTATTAGCATTATTGCTTTTCCTTAAGCTGGATAGCTGGATCCGCAGCTGTCACTTTTGGGTGAGCGGTTCTGTCTTCTAAGGCTGTAGAAGAAAAAGAAATTAAATAAACAGAACATGGCTTGACATTTCAGTGCACAAATTTCGTATATATTTATTCAAATTTCGCTAAATAGCATTTGATTCCATAATTCATATTGGAACAAAGGTAAGTAAATGGTATAGTATAAAAAAACTACATATCCGTCANAATAACCAGCCGAATATGCTGTTTTGTGCCACGAGAGGGCCGAGGGCAGTCGGAAGGGTGCCCGGCAGAATGATCTCCGGGTAAACATCTGCTCCCAGCACCAAGCGAATCGGAGTTGAGGCGAAAAAGGTAGGATCTGCCAATCGAATGTTGGTATAGGCCGTGGCTATCGAGCGATCGACGCTGGCGGTGGGGCTTATCCGCGCATAATTCGCCACTACTGTTGCGTGCACTGATACCCTTGTAGTCTGCCCATATTTCCCTCGCAGCCGCATCATGCAGCTTCGGTGGCTCCTGCAACCAATCTCTTGCAANGTTGCGTGCACTGATACCCTTGTAGTCTGCCCATATTTCCCTCGCAGCCGAATCATGCAGCTTCGGTGGCTCCTGCAACCAATCTCTTGCAGTCCTAAATCCCGCACTAAATCGGCCGA
>NW_016170008.1:0-16469 GCF_001687245.7 Rhagoletis zephyria
AACTGACAACAAGCAGTTATGGCGCTCTAGACCCAGCTGCAATCCAGAAGTATTTGGGAAACAACAAAATGGCTAACAATGAGGTCGGAATGGAGGTATGTAAGTCTGAAGGGAGCATAGAAGCTGAGAGAACGAACACGAATTTAAAGGTGAATTGGAAAAAAAATTGCTATATTTCCCGAAACTTTTAATGCTCTTGACAATAACACTTTTACGCACATTGCAATAAGAAGGAAGTCAGTTTAGGAACAAAATACCAAATCGACTACTCGGTTTAGCATCCAGATAGTCGAGCAGCCAGTTGATATGCGACCCTAGCTAGTGCAATCCTTTTCTCCTTGGGTGGTTTTTTACTTCAAAGTCTTTTCCACTATTTGCATTTAGTCAATAAGATAAAAGTGGGTATACCAATAATACAAAAATTTCATAGGAATCTTTTGGCTTATCGGAAATTATGCTTCATTTATGATATTGAGTACTTATGCAAATGAACGCCAAATTATACACCAATTTTAAAACAAACCAAAATTATTGCCTTTTTAAGTCTACTTTTTTCAAAAATTTATGAGCAGGATTACATAGCTATTTAAATAAGGATAGAAAAATATTTGTTGATGAAAATTCAACATTTGAAAGCAAATTTTTATGGCTGGGTGTAGCTGAGTGCGCAAAGATGCTTGCCGTAATTTGTTGATATAAAGAGATGGTCAGGGTTCGAATTCCACTGCAGGCAACATGAAAATTAAATATTTTTTTTAATTTTTGTCTTGATTATTCACTTCGCGGATGCTTTTTCAGAACGAATATTTACCAATTTATAGTACGTTCGTTGATAGTAAGATCAATTATGTTTCTATTTGATTTTAATATTTTTTTCCCCTCAGTGTAAAAAGGGGTTTTTCGTTCAGACCAGGCTGATTCGACTCCAAGGCAAGAAAGAGGCCGACGATTTGCACAATATTTACTGTAGTTTACAAGTTAGGGGAAATGAGCTCGAAGCTACTTTACATATCCGATTAATCTGCCATACATTGCAGCTGCGCTCTGATATTTATGTCTCCCATACCAACCTGATTTGGAAGCATTCCCCGGCGCCGTTATATATATATGCTACTCTAGTCGTAGCCATTAGTCCTGCTCCTAGGTGGCGTCTCCACTTCTTGTAACATGCTGCAGAAATTCGCAAGAAAATTTTTGAGAGAACGCAGCTACACCAACTCGACCAATAAACTTCGGGCATCCTTGCATATGTTCATTAGACAGAGGCTGTCACGCGCACACTTAACATTTAAAACGATGTATATGAAGAAGGCTTCATTCGGCGGCTGGATCCTTATCCGTTTTTTCTGCAACAATGTGGAATAACTCTATTTGGGACTGTCCAGAGTGTGCAGAAATCTTCCTCTCACAATAAATGCAACGTTCTCAGTATAGGTAAAATTACGAAAACTGCTCCTTTCCAGCTCTTCCAGAACGTCTTTGAACACCGTGATCCAGAGAAAGGGTGACTGTAAGCCCCTTGCGTAGTACTGGCGCTTATCCCATGTGGGACGAAGACCCTGCACGTCAACTAAATATAATTCTTTCAACACATGATTTGGTTATACTTGCATTATTTTGTTATAGGTACCAATTATGTGTTGAGGGAAATACATATATGTAGCTTTCTTCTGTACACATACATTTAAATTCTTTTAACAGCAAAACAAAACAACGATGCTAATAACAAAGCATGTTAAACTAACTGTAAATCCGATAGTTTGTTAACAAGCTCGCCGCTTTCATACATCCACTTCCGGCGTTAATGAAGCAGGAATCACACAGAAGGCAGGAAAAGCCTGAAAAGCAAAATTCAAACAATGAGAAATTTCAAATCAAATAAAAGCCAAGAGAATAGAATTTTGCAAATGAACAAATATAGACTTATTTCCGTTAAACAAATGATATGACTTGAAGCTGTAGCTTTGAAGAAAAGTTATTTTAACTGATGACAAGAATTCAGCCCAACATATTTAGAACGAATCACTTGATGCATTAAATCTGAGCAAAAGGCTACTGTTAAAGACTTTAGAGACATTGATTGATACAAGTATGATTTTCCGTAGCTTAATTTTTGCTAAAATTTTCAATTTTATTGACAGGCAACATGCAAACTTAAAAGGTACGCACCCACATTCTGCAATCGATTTTTTATTTCGGTTTTTTGTACACACTTTTAAATTAAAAAAAAAAAAAAAACATAAATTTACTGCTACAAATCTCAACCCCCTGTCGTTCGTCGTTCGCCGTGCCGCTCGTTAACTGCAAACGCGAAAAAGCAATTTGCGCGCTATCAGCTCCAAATAATCTTCGAAAAATTTCGGCTTGCAATAATCTAACGACAATAGACAGCAGCAACAACTACAACAACAACAAAAAAGAGGAACACGGAGAAAATTCTACATTTATCCTTTGAAAGCAATCTACGCAAGATGGCGCGCTGCTGCAGCATGTTGCCGGCTTTGTTGCGACAGTTTGTGCATATTAACACAGCATGTTGCATGCCTCAATCAAATTCGCTATTATTAGAAACGTACGCACCCCTTCCAACCGCCAGCTATGGCAATTGTTGTCGCACCCCCACTAATGCTTGGGCGCACACAGAGATGCATACACAGATAGCGTCGAGCAGATATCAACCACCGTTTGGCCCGCCCACATGCGTATTTTATGGCATTTATTGATCGGCATCAACAGCGCGCCAAAACTTTGAGTTTTATCAACAGCAATCGGCGTTGTGTTTGCCATGCGTTGCACGTTTGGCGGCGGACCGAGACGGGAGGATGTTGTGTGCCACACATGTCACTGCAATCAGCGCAGCTACAAGGTCCTGCTCACTTCGTCGCAGACGACGATTATGTCACTTCAAGCAGCCACGCTCCTGGCTCAGCAGCGGCAGCGTATTGCCACCCTGACAAATGAGGAGTTGTGAACTTTTCTTTGCACCCCCTCTTCGACTGCCACCCATTCCACCAGCTAAGGCTGTGCTACATTTCCTTCTTTGCTGAAGCTAAATTTTGTTTGATTTGTTGTTGTTGCTTGAGCAGAAGCTGCTGAACTTTGATTTCTTGTCATTCGCCAGCGCCAGCGCCGGTTCCAGCTATCTGGTTGACTACTACTTTCGTGCTCTGCAGCGGTTCTTGCCCTGCTGCTTGCTGCCCCAGCTGTAATTCTAGTTGTTCAACTGTTTGCTTGGCACTTTGAGTGATTTTCACGGCTGTCAAGGATTTTCACACCCAACTCAGATGCTTCCCTTCAGCCTAAAACATCCTCGGCTGCCAATAATATTGAGCATCAGAATAAGTCGATGTTTGCTTTGGCAAGGAAAAAGTGCCCAGAAGGGTGCCAGACTTTAAGAATGTTTTGGCAATCGAATGATTTGGAGAAGTTTAGAAAATGATGTACGAAAATAAGATAAAGTTGAAGGTCTTGCCGCTTTTTTCTTTAACTTTTAATTGCATTAAGAAAAAGTAAAGGAATTAGTTTTGACATTTTCACTTGTAGTTGTAGCGGATAATACCAGGCAGCAGCACCGAAGCATTCACATAGCTACTTTAAGGTGTGATCAAAGAAATAAAAAAACAAGTGGTGCACATTGCAATAGACAAAAAATACATTGACTTGGTTCACTATCCCACATTGTGCTAATACTAAATCGTGTGCGAGCCAGCAATAAAAGCTTGAAGTCCAGAAGTTACTTTCGAAATGGACAGCCGATCGGTGCATATATCCATGCACAATCAATTAATATTGTTAGGTCAGAGTAGCTTGACTTATCCGTGAGATTTCTTTCCCTCCTTTGGGTCCTGATACCCAGTAAACAGTGACTCCACTGCATTGTTGAATACAAAGCGATTTGTCAATGCATCCATTACTGTCTTAATGGCTTCCTATGCATACCTGAGTAGTTCATTTGCAAACAGCGTTATGTGATTTTATAACACAAAAAAATTCATTGAATAAACCTGAAAATTTAATAAAATTTTTCTGAGCTTGACCTTGGGATGACCGCGGCATGACCTCTAGATTACCTTGGCATTTCAAAAACGCCCTATCTCATCACATTTTCAATACATTTTGAAGTGAGATAGGGCGTTTTTGAACCGAATTCTGAGATAGGGCGTTCTTCAACCAAATTCTGAAGTAGGGTGTTCTTCAATAAAATTTCGAAATAGGGCGTTCTTGAAAAGTTTTTTGAGATAGGGTGTTTTCGAACTGGTTGCCGAGATAGGTCGATTTTCCACTCATCAGACGATATATATTTTGATCTGGAAAATTCGTATCTGAGAGACTACACGTCAGTAAAATGGGAAATTTTCAGTCACTCCAGTGGTCGAGGGTTAAGCCTCATCCTTTCGCAGGCTGGTCACTCGCACACACTGGACGCAAATATGGAAAATCATGCATTTAATGCAAAATATGCAAAAATATGCATTAACGATTGAATGCCATTTTAAAGGAAATTTCATGATTCGTAAAGTTAACCATTTCTATTTGAAGATGCTCAATAAAAATATTAGCATTTGCCTGAGATTCCGAGCCCAACAAATGACCATTGTGTTAACTGTCTTCCATCGTATGCAAGTTCAAACTTGTGTCTCCTTCTGCCGGGGGAATGGTGCGCAACGTCCCAGTTATATGTATATAGGTATGTTCCTCCGCAAGTCTTCGCACTCTGGCCAACATTTCAAACCACCCTAGAGAATTACACTGGCCGATAGCTAAGGTAACGGCAAGAAGGGCATTCATATTCCTAGAGTACATACAAAGGGCGCTGATTCCGGATAGGCACTTCATTTGTTGAGTTTGGTTCTTTTTGTGTATTGCGATTTAAGAAAAATTTCTGCTCTATAAAATTCATCATTGGGAAAACATTTTTTCATATTTATGCTAACGAATATGAAAGCCTCGTGCTCCCACAAATAAGAAAAACTTAGTTCAATATACATAGATTTGCTTACGCCTACTTTACATATCGAACGCTTATGTTCAATACATACTATCCGCAATTTTCACAATAACTACTTCCTGATGTTAGAACCCGTCTTCACTGATGTTACTTTAAACTTTGCAATTCAAACAAAAATTCTTCTTAGCGATAAAGAAGATAAACATTAACACCATCGACGACAGTTAAGTCTTAGATGGATCTTAATTCAAAATCACATTTTTCTGAAAGCTTCAGGTAGGCTTTCTTAAATATAAGCCCTCGATATAAAAACCGCATTCTTCTGAAAACAAAACTTGACACTTTTCATCGTATCATTATCATTACCTCGATGGATACGGCTTTGTAAGTTTCTTATCTGTCGAGAAAAACTGCATTTGTGAATTCCTCGTAGTGTCGAGACTTTTCGATTTGCTTACACTCTTGATTTATCCTTAATATAGGCAACTTAATTTGCGGATATATGGGTCCGTAGAAATATATTTATGTTGAATTCTAAATGTAAAAGTCTTCCAAATACTTTCAGTAAGAACAAAGTGGAGCATATAAGCTTGCTAGCTTTGGTTTGGTAAACCCCTGCCTCTCGTAATTCTAGAAAAGTATCGGGAGCAGCACGCTATCTTCCTCTTCCATAAGTGTGAGAAGTATGCCGTCTGAAGTAGAGTGAAGTGAGTTGGGCGATTTCAATGCCCGGCACCAACATGTTATCCATAATTGGATTTTCTCCCTAATCAATGCTGCCAGAAAAGTAGTATTCTACAAAGGCCTCCAGCCATTCGTTTCGGCCATTGGTACCTTCAGCATTCTCTTTCCGTATTAGCAATGGCATCGTAAGTGATTTAGAAAAAAATTCCGCAATCTTGACACTTAAGATGTTTTCGCAATGATACCACAGAAGACCTCCAAGTAATTTTTTTTATAGCGAAGAGGGTTTACGACGCAAGCTGCGATAAAGTGAAAAAGAGACAGAAATGTTGCAACCATTCTCAACATTTTTTAATAGTTCCGAAACTCGAGTCACTCAAGCAAGACGGGCGGAGATCAGCAAAAATATAGTTCCAAAATAGCAAGTCCTTCTTAGCCGATCGAATATTTACTGAGTTGTTCAAAAAAGATAATGAAGAACTGGTAAGGAAAAATGAAACTAAACCCAAATAACAGCCAAATTGTAAAGCAAACCCCGGAGCAGTCACCTGAAAAGATAATGATGCTCACGAAAACTATAGAATACGGTCTGCGGTTGTTACGACCGAAGAAACTTTGCCAAGGAGAGCGTAAAGTTGTGAGCTCAGATGCTTATTTATATCACGTATCATTCTCTTTTAACAAAGCCTCGCTTTGCACTTGAAGAGAAAGGTGTGGCGCATCCAATGCAAAACAAAATGCTTGAGTAAGTACATGTGTAAATGCATATGTGGAGAGAATAAAATAAAAAACAAATTATGAACGAAAATTAACGCAGAAATACCGACAAGCATAAATTCCAAATTAAAGACTCGCCCATTGAAGGCGCTTAATTCCCAACTCCTACTTTGAATTATGCATTTGGAGCGCTGGCACTTAAATGCGTTGGCTTTGCGACAACTCAGATCTTGGGCAATAAAATGGCATTTACGCTTATCGCGTCGTCAAACTGGCCATTAAGTGAGTCTGGCGCGGTGTCAGGCAGACAATGCGCTCAACAAATAAGCGAATGCATTAACATCAACGGTGGCGGTGGCGGTGGCGCTAGACCGGCATGCAACAGCAGCAACGACAACAAAAAAGAACCAAACCCACAATATTCGCTTGAAAACCAAAATAAAAAGAGATCCAATAAAAATTAGTGCAGCATACGGTGAAAATGCAGATTGTAACAACATTAAAATCAACTGCAACTGCAAAAACAACATCAACAAGGTGGAATGCTCTGAGAGCAGACTTGCAACAATATGCCGCCAGCGCCAGTGACAACACCAAAGCCGCCAACGACAACGCCAACGTGCCGCTTAACGTGCTTTATGACTGTCTCCGACTAACGACCAGTTTTCAAGTTATTCAATCAGAGTACCCTTTGCTGCAGCTCGCGTACTCCTTCTGTCACACTCCCAGCTTCTTCCTTCTTTTCGTTCGACAATCTTTTTTTCGTTTTAACAGTTCTACTGCGTCCTCGGTTGTCGTCCAGCATTCATACTTATTTGCATGTGGGCATATGTTTACTCTGGCTGCCGCAATCTTAACGCTTCCATTGTTTTTCCAGCTGCTGCAATTGTGTTTGTTGATTTTTATTCCATTGTTGTTGTAACGTACATGGCCATGCATTCTCGACTCCCTGCCCTCGGTGCGCATTCGCATTCGCATGCCCTGCAGTTGGGGTGAGCCATGCGTGATAAATGACATCGATCACATACGAGTCTCGCCTGCATTTTTTATGCTTCCCGATCCTCCACACCCCCGCTGCTCTAATTCTGCCTGTACGAACGGTCAGCCATTGTCTCCTCCACATTCGCCACCTTCGCCGCGTTGAGTGCTTGTAATGCGTTGTCATTTCGCCCATTTACCCATGCAGAGATGTGCATGTGAGTGCGAGCGCATATGTATGGGTAAGCATCGGCATATGTCACGCTGTTCTCCACTGCCCACTCTTGCTGGTGCTGCCGACGGCTCTTGGTTGCCCTGCGTTTGGGTTTTAAAATGTCGTCTGCATTGTCTGCGCCTGTTAATTTTGTAATCCTTTTACGTGGCCCAGTCATCGGAGGCGTTGGTGGCTCTTGCTGGTGGAGCTGGTGACTCTCCCCGGTATGGCTGTCGCTTGATAGCCTCAAATAAATGTCAAACGGCCTGCCAGTCTAGCTGCTCCGCACTTCTGCCTGGCTGCGGTGACCTGTACCTCTGCTGCTGTGACTACCATCGGGTTGCCACCCTTGCCCCCGGCTAATGAAATCTGCTGCGCAATGTGGCAGTAAGTGCTGCAATCATTTTAGTAGTTGTTGTTACTCTTTGCTGATATGCCACCAGTATTTCAGTGGAACGAACGTTAGCATTGGCCGGTGGGAAGTGTGCAACTCATGAGGGTAATGGCAGAGGTGCCGAGGTAGCGTGTGTAGGATACATACATTTTGTCGCGATGTCATTTCGTGTGAGACATAGCATTAATTTACAGATTAATTGCCGTTTCGTTGCGCATATCTTGTTTGACATTTGTTTCTCTTTTACAATGTTGCTTGTGGAATGAAATTTGTTGGAAGCATTTTTATTGTCTTTCATTTGTCTATGAGCACTTTTTCTCATTCTATAGTTTTAACTTTAATCGGAGCTGTATTTAAATTTGCTTTTAAGCTCTTGGCATGTCAATAATTAGCCGATCCTTTTTTACGTTTCTCTTAAATCCTTATTCCTGCAGGTGATACATGCAGTGTTTAACGTGGATATTTTCTGAAAATTTTTAAAAAATCTGTAAGATATTCTCCTTTGGTCCCTGCTCATGATAATCACATACACCTCTCTTGCAAAGCGTCCTATCATCCTCGATTGCCTATTTTATTAGCTTTTCCAAAAATCTAGGTCACCGGCTTGATCAAACATTACCGCGACACCTAGTGTCATCTTCACGTAAAGGCCTGTTTATCCAAAAGGATATTCGTTCACGTTGCATACTGGATATTAGAACGATTGATTCGGTTTTTCCAAACCGGTTTCCACCGGGTTTTTTTTATATCTACAGGGGTTTTTTTTAATCTTGATTTCTCGAATATCGCCTTACCCTGGCTGACTTTTATGTCAAAAGTACACTCGGAGTTTTGACATAGTCTGCCGAGGCGGCCGCTATTTGAAACAAAATTTGTTTGATGCTGCTGGAACCAGAAATTGAACCAGTGACAGTAGGTACATCTAAGCACTCAGCTACGCCAGTCAGAGGTCTATTCAAATCCGAAAATGTCTGAAAAATCCAATAAGGTGTTAAAATAAAGTTAATATAAGACTAAATGTGAATTTTTCAACGGTATAAGAAAACTTTGTACTTATTTTGCTTTGCTCTCTTTTAAATAAAAGCTATATTTATTGTTAATAGTTCTACTCTAATTTTTGGCCATGACATAAGCATATTCTCTGTATGAAGACTATGTAATTTGAAAATCGGGAACCGGTTTTTTTCGAGTAGCGATTTTTCGAATAACTCGAAAACCGGTTTTGGAAGGAAGGCGATTAACACTGTGCGACAGCCGAAACCAGCCCGCACTTTGCTGATATTTTCTGAAATTATATTGATGGATTTGCAAAAGTTAGCTGGTATTTTTATTTTATGGCCTACTAAATTTTTCATGTCTCGGCCTAAGTACTTTTCAAAAAAGTGGGAAAAATTGTTAAAGTAAATGTCTGGGTAAAATTAAGGTTAAGACTTATGAGTAGTCCACTTGCAAACAGCGTTATGTGATTTTATAATAACAAGCCATAAATTAAAAAAAAACGACTACGACAAAAAGTAACATCTAAATTGAACCTTTTTTTAATACCGGAAAATTAGGAGAACCTAATAACATTATAACTTAACACAACATACCGTTAGCAGTCTATACGACCTAAAGCACATTTTTGTGGCTGTAGCAGCGGCCTTATATGTATTTCTGCGCTCGCACTCTTGGCAACTCAAGAACGTTTTGCTGTCTATCACATATTCTCTCATTCTCTAGCTGTTCGCACTATTCCTCCTCTTGACGTTTGTTGCAGTCGAATATTCTACGTTTTTCATCAAACATTCTGCCATTTGTTTGTTGTTCGCTGCACGTTGCCGCAGTATTCGACACAATGTCAATCCACTAACGACCTTCCAAATTTACTTTTTGCGGGGTTTCTTTAAGTAAGGGTTAAAACGATCCTTTTAGGCGGGAGCTAATGGGTTAAAATGTTCTACGAATAAACTTCCCATAAGGTTTTACTACATCCTTTAATTTCGCCACACATTTATTTTAACCATTTTTTCCACTTTTTTGCACTTAGCTCATAAACTAAAAATAAGAGCTAACTTTTTCAAATCCATCGAGTGTTTTATTACTGGATATTTATGCTTTCAGAAAATATCAGCAAGGTCCGGTCTGGTTTGAATTATCTTAAAATTCATTCAAACTTCCAAAATTGTGGATATAGGTAGGACCAATTGGTGAGTAGTAGATGCAAGTAGCTGCGGTTTATGTCGAAGTCCGTCAGAAATTACGTGAAATGTAAGTTTATTTCGACATGCCTTCGATACATCCGTTACTCTATAATAGAGATAAGGGTGTGTCTTCATCTTCCTTGACGGCTATGGCCCATCTTTTTAGCCAACTCAAACAAGATGCGTCTTTCTGTTTATAGATGACGTTGGCCACCGCGTTTCAGTTTATTTCTTGGAACTTCTCATATTCTTGCCGACTCCTCTGCCAGTATTGCAAAAAATTCATATTCGCATCCATAATCGTCTTTCGTCTGTGTAATAAAATAAACAAATGGTTCGGGTAAGGGTTTCGTTAATGAGGTATCGAAAAGGGTATCACTCAAAAACGCCTATTTTTAAGGCATTGGAGGGCCGAGTTATGTGACTGCAAAAAGTAGTAACGGAAAGTGCTCATCATAAAGTGAAATTGAGTGCATGCATTGATTGACGGCATTCTTACAATGATGAATAAAATGTCCAACGTTCTATCACAAAGTTTTTGATCTTCTTATCTTTTATTGCTATTTTAATTTCGACTCGGTTTAAGGATCGAATAAAATGGGCTCTAAACCCGCATATCTTTCGCCCTTTTTACATCTTTTATATATCAGGCTCCCCTTTATTAACTTGCTTTTAAAGTTAGTACTTCTGATCAGTAAATAAAAAATGCATATTTTACGCTTGCAAAGTGAGCTCTCCTGAATCGAAAGTCCATTGCGAAAACCACATCATGCATTATATTTGTCACCTATGGATTAAAATAACATGCTCATTTGTATGTATGTATATCTATAGTACACTCACCCGCCCTGAAAACTTTCAATTTTGAATTCAATCAGTCAAAAGCGGTAAAGCGGTGCAGACAGCGGTGGCCAAACACCGGCCCCTACCTAACCCAAAAGGCGCCACATCACAGCAGTCCATTGAGCGTTGTTGTTCGCCCACAACAAATAAAATGCAGACACTCCTATATAAACAGACCACTGTGCTGGTATGGGTACTAAAGTTTTATGCACAATATAAACAAATGTGAATGCAAAAATATTGTGGAAAAGATTTGAGTGAGTGAGATGAGAAGGGAGCCATTTTGCTTGTGACAAATTAAAAATAAAGCGTCATATTTATTATGCACAAAAACACAAGTAAATTTGTATTGCATACTCAACTTCAATTGAATGTATGTGTGTGTGTGTGAATGTTGGTGAATGAGGTTGCATATTTAAATAAACCATGCAACCATTTTTCTATATATGTTTTTGTTAGTCTTTAAGCCTTTACACTTATATATGTATGTATGTATGTAGGTAAGCAATTCATGTGTCGCCTTTTGTTGATTTTCCAACTCCCGCATACTTACATAAATATGTATGTAAACATGTTTGTATTAGTGTGGTTTTTCTTCATTTATAATTAATAGCAGTACTGGCACGAACCGTTACCCCTCCCTTACAGCAGCTCAGTTACCCTAACGGTGATGTGTGTAGTGTGGCAATAGCTGCCCATTGCATGCAACAGTGGACTGTAAAGTCAAGCAAAAACTCCCTGCAGGGAAACCGCAAACTAGACAGTCAAATTTCGTTTTTATAGTTTGGTAATACAAAACCAAAATTTGTGTTAACATTGTAACATCTTGTGGGCCCTTTTCGAATCTAACAAATAACAGCAAGCACATCTGCTAACTTAGCTACAGCCAAAGTTATGTTTTGTAAAATGTACATTTCTTACAAAAACAAGTTTAATTTCAAATTGAAAAGGCATTTCTTTGAAAATAACTCAAAATCGCACACATGGAAAAAGCAAAAAGATTGAAAAAATCATGATAGGTACATACTTTTATCGTCTGTCGGTTTTAAAACTGGTTCGGAAGTAGTATAGAATTTTACTAGTTCGGAACTAGCGAAAAAGGGATGCAGCGGGGGGCAATTGACACTTCCTAGCCTAGGATATCGCAATGTTAAATTCGCCAGTTCCTAGCCTATGCAAAAGAGAATTAACGCGCACTAGTCATGGTTCTAAATTCTATAGTAAAGAACCAATTCGGCACTAGTGCGTTTCCCGACAGGGCCGACATAAAAAATATAGTATATACACACACATACATATGTACAAATTTTCTTTCATACAAGTGCACATGCCTACACATAGCAATGGCGTCAACCACCGACTGACTATTTACTTAAATAGCAGCGACCATTAAAGTACCCAAACGGAATTGATTGCGGGCAATGTAGCCTACTATTTACAAGGTGACGAAGAATAACTGTCACCCAGATTTTTTTTTGAGAAATATTAGGGTTCTTTATAGATTTTGCAAAGAAAGTACTTTATCGTTAATTTTTCACATATCTTACTTTAATTTTACTTATTAGTTTTAAAATTTTCCCATTATATGTAATGCAAGAGATAAACGAAAATTGTCTCGAGGCGACTTGTATTACGTTACTCCTTTGATACGGAAATAAGTACTTACCAAAAAGTGCACTCAACAAATCAACTTAGCCATGAGCTGCTTATTTACTGCATAAGTACAAACGCAAAATGCCGGGCTTTTATAGTTGCAAAAGTTATGTGAGCCGTTTGGTTCACGTGTGAAAGACTGTTTTAGCAGATTTAAATCATAACGGTCAGAAGGAAGAAATAAATCAACTAAGCTACATATGTCTTTCTGCCCTTCGCCTATACGACGGAATACTCGATAGGTTAGGTTAGGCTCGATGTTTAACACCTTACTAAATATATCTCAACATAAGTTTTGGAAAACAATTTACAAAAAATTGTTGATTCTCACAAAATAACCATCTCGTCATAAAGAAAAATATTTTTAAAATAGTTCTTGAAAAACCCCAATTTTTTTTACCAAGTTTTTATAGAGAATTAAAGAAAGATTACGATGGTATAATTATGAATCCCTATTTTACTGGTCTTCAATATGCAAATTAACTTCAAAAAGTTCAACTGTTAATAGCTAAGTTAGCTTTGGAACAATCTTGACCATCTTATATATTAAGGCCGTTTCCTTAGCTTTAAAACGACCCGAGATATAACGATTTGAAGGAGTACATGATTAGTCAGAATCACGACAAAATGCAAACATAGACAGAGAAAGCGAAAAAAAATTCCTCGAGCACGTGTTAGCTTATTTCATGTATAGAACCCATAAAAAAATGTGAAGCCAATCGAAAGTGTGACACCAAAATTGGTGTCCGATATGAAAAAGAATGTCTCATATTGTTTCTTTAGTACATCTTATGTTTTCCAGTTTGGTGAAGTACGTTGTTATAAGCCACTATTTATAGGATCAAAGCAGTATACCCGCTTTATAGAAGATATTTTTGGCAGAAATATATCTTACTCACCCTTGTAGCGCAGCTGGATGCCAGCTCGTTTTAAATATGTCTACATTCATTAGCTATTTTAGACGAAGTCAAGAAGGATCCTGACGATTAGTAGCAGTTTTACTTATGTATATAGCTTCAACAAATTGTTATCGAATCCGCTTGAAACAATTAGCAGTGATTCGGGAATCGAAAGCATAGAAAAGTGAAAATTCTTTCGAGCTCAGAGCTATTGGTGGATATGGCAGTGGATTTACCCTTTAAAAAATTTTGTGAGTGCTCAGCAGTCACGAGTCTAAGATGAGTTTTTCTTTCGTCATAAATATGATTCTGCGATCAATCAACCAGACTAATGGCGATTTCGTTTCTTGCATAAAATGTTACCATTCCACGGCGCAAAATGTGTTTGATGATACACTCAACCCTATTAAAGGTTTGCCTTCTTGCATTTCACAATATTCTCGTTTTAATCAACCATCTAATTTTCAGGCAGTCATCTACCCTGACAAAGCTTCAAAAGGCAGAGAATGTGCCTTTTTTTCTTTCAAGAGTGTGACATTTTAAGAAACGATCATACGGTTTTTGCACTGTTTGCCTTTATTTTTGAATCAAACACGAAAAGAGAAAGGAGCAACCAAAAGGTGACATCTTTTCGAAGAAAAGAAAACCTTTCATGTAGAATTAAAAGTTTGTTATGAACATAATTGGCGTGCCCTTCTAAGTAGATATGCTCTTTTCTGACCATTTTTGGAGTTCATAATAAGGGTTACAATTGAGAATTCCGAGTCTGTTTTGATTCTAAAATCGTTCTGCTTTCACCAGAATTTTAAGTGAAAAATTAATTTGCACTTCTATCAGTTTTCATATTAAAAAAAACAGTATTTTGTACTTAAATTAGCTATTAGAATGAGTTCTTCCTGGATTCTTCCGTGAAAATCCACAACGAAGCGCCGACGCGATGACTATAAATGTCATCCTTAGTATATTCCCAAGTTTTTCGCTTTGCCAGGATTTCCCTAAGAACGTCAATAAGACTGAGACTCTATGAAAATCCATTGTGTCATATTTCCTTTAAGGTCCGTTTTTCTATCAATCTGGATCTTTTCTAACAGTATATTAAACTCTTAGTTTGGATTAGAATCCTATTTGTAATGAGTTTTCAGAAAATTATCCACCCTACTATGCAATTTATATATTGGTCTCATTAAGCAAAATATTTAATGTACATTTCTTAAACCAGACAAAACGCACATCCAACTCCGTTATTAATATCAGCTCCTAAATTCATGCGCCAGGTGTACGAAGGTCGGTTTCACCCGAACTTAGACCTCCTTATATGAATAGGAATTAGCTATATTTCTTTCTACTCCACAAACCTTTCACTTCCTTGCTGGGTTCATATTGGTGCCTGTGATATGGCCTAGTAGTCACTCTGGCATCCTTACTCGCCCATTTGCTAGTGGCGATATGCAAACAAGCGTAAATACATTCACACGCACCAAATTAACGCATACATATACAAATACACATGCATACGTAAATAAATAAAGTATTGAGGTGCACTTATGTGTGTTGCATGTATTTCCTACTGCATGCAACTTTGATAAGTTTTAACCGTAAAGTGTCGTTTATTTCGATATTATTACCGCAGGCACGCAAAACTAAATATGTACCTCTGAAAATGGGAATGATTGAATGGGAATGGCTTGTAAGGTGGCTAAATCGCATGGACGGAGTTTTTGCATTAAAATATGTATATATAAAAGTAATTGTAGATGGAACTTATAATAGAGCACTAACTACTATATACATAACTTTGCTTCCCTTTTTACTTTCTTTATGCTAGTTTGATGTCTTAAAATCATAAGATACTGGATTTTATTCAGGCGCTTTTATTGCATTCCAAAAAGATACTCAAAGTGTTTGCAAAACTTTTCTTGTGATAAATGATATAAGCAATCATTTCGTTTCTTTATATTACGTACTTATTTGCGTCTTAAACTCGAGTTTAAGGTTTCAAGTTTATGAACAACTGACAAGCGTTCTTCTCATTGACATTAGTTTATTTACTTTTTTTATTCTTATTCTTTTTGTTAGTTGTCAAAATTCATCTGTGTGGCCAAACTTTAAACGAGTTAAAGAAAAATTATTTGTAAAGTAAACTCATATCGTTTTCTTTCCTCAAAAAAAAAAACAATCTCAATATGTGTGTGTTGCTCTGCGCCCTGTAAAAAGGTTGCATTTTTCGTTTGAGAAAAGAACAAAAGAAAATGTCAGCTTTTACAGCTCATGATTTCACTAGCTTATTTGCCACTTATTATATTAATTTTAATAAAATTATTAAAAAGGAATAATCATTACAAAATATGAATCAAAATTGGCTGAGTAACACTCACCCTTACCCTTCAACAAGGGCAGAAAATGTTGCACTTTTGTCGGGCCAAAGGGCAATATGAAAGAGAAAAGAACTCGCAAATTTGACAGCACTGGCACAGGCAAGAATAATTGCAACATTACAGCGACAAAAGAAAACGCCATCAGTATTCATGAGTACGGTGTAATGTTCAACATCTAAAAGTCCCTTAAACTTTAGTTAAAGGCGTAATGAGATAATATCGATGGCTGAATGGAAAAGCGACCTATCTCGGCAGCCAATTCGAAAACGCTCTATCTCAGAAAATTTTTGAACAACGCTCTATCGCAGAAAACTTTTCAGGATTGCCCTTCTTCAGAATTTGATTGAAAAACGCCCTATCTCGGAATTTAGTTGAAGAACGTCCTATCTGAGCTGCCGATTCAAGATCGCCCTATCTCAGCTTATTGTTAATGTATTTTCGTTTGAGATCGGGCGTTTTTGAATAATATTTCATAAGCCAGTCTTTGATGAAAGTTCAAAAACAGCATCGAAAATTTCATTATTATGTTTCCGTAGATTTTTATACCCGAGCGCACTTGTGCACAAGGGTATATTAATTTT
>NW_016170009.1:0-2556 GCF_001687245.7 Rhagoletis zephyria
TCAAATTCGGTTATGGCATCTGCCAATCGAATGAAAGTTTCCATTTTTGATTGTTAAAGCCCGGAAAACTAGAAGTAAAAAGTTGTATAGTTCGTGGTACTACTGATAAAGATCTGACCGCAGATTTGTTGGGTTAGAGAATTATTACCACGGAAAACACACAGATAGAAATCTGATCGCAGATTTAATGTATGNGGGTTAGAGAATTATTACCACGGAAAACACACAGATAGAAATCTGATCGCAGATTTAATGTATGCCTAACGAAATTTAATGCTCAAAAACTATTTGAACTTTTTCACCCGAATAGCCACACCAAAGTAAATCTTTCACCACGCCAGCAAATTATTACCACAATCCCAGTAATAAGATATTAGTTTTTGGTATCCACGTACGTATTTATATCAAAACTACTTTATTTATATTCAGCCAAAGGATTATAGTGTGTACAAATTTATGTATATGTTGACTTTCGTTTAAAAAAACGCTCTATGGATTTGTTTAAATATGTACGTGCAAAGTAAGATAAAAAATACAATATGAATATGTGGTTGTGTGACAGTGACCGCGCAAATTATACAGGAGGAATCACTTGCCACCCAACTTTTCGATGAAAAGTAAAAACAGTGTATAAACGTATGAATATTTAATTATTTTTGGCCGCCTCGATATTTCAAGTTTAATTGGCGGTTAAAAACAGAGGTGTTTTGTGCTTTAATACGCGCAAGTGAATCTTGTGGAAGTGAAAGAAAAGGGGGTGTCAGTGTTGGATTGTGCTTTGAAAACTGCAACAGAAATCGATTGCAGTATTGAAACTGAGTGATATTTGTGGGAAGTCCAAATTAATGGACAAATCTCGAAAAAAATCCGTCAGCAACAGAATAAACTGTGAAAGCCGATAAGTAATCTGCGCTTTGCACTTATGAATTTATAAGAAGTTATATTTGTGTGTGTGCTTCAAGTTGACGAACTCAATTTTACACTAACAATACTGTGAGTGATTTAAAATGGACTTTCTTCCCGCTCGTATTCATATATGTGTATAATGAAAAAATGCAATGACTTTAACCTTTTCTTTCGTGTTTCACAACTTCCCGCGCGGTTGTTTATTTTTTGATTTGTTAATTTTTATAATAAAAAGTGCACTGAAATTCAACCACGTACCTTTCTAATGGCTGAATATGGGGTCCAATGCAAGTACTGGTTAACTCCTTAGTGTTGTGGACGTTTCAGTGGCGAATGTGGTTTTGAAAATCTTGGTTAGTGATTGTTGCAACCGATGCTGTGGTCTGGCAATTAGGTGTGCCTCTTGTAGCTCAGTGTGATAAAGTTGTGGACTGTATGTAGTTTGTTACGCTGTGTTAAAGATTGTATTATTTCCACGGATCGCAGGGACCAATATTTACGCCAGCACGTCTCACGGAGTGGAGCGCTCANCTTCGGTGGCGAATGTAGTTTTGAAAATCTTGGTTAGTGATTGGTGCAACCGATGCTGTGGTCTGGCAATTAGGTGTGCCTCTTGTAGCTCAGTGTGATAAAGTTGTGGACTGTATGTAGTTTGTTACGCTGTGTTAAAGATTGTATTATTTCCACGGATCGCAGGGACCAATATTTACGCCAGCACGTCTCACGGAGTGGAGCGCTCAGACGTAAAGGAATAAAAGAAAGGAAGAAAAACAACTCGGTTTTAGTGTTGAGTATATAATTGATCTTACAAATTTATTGGCAACAGGTTGTGAAAATACAACGCAATATTGTCTGGTTGATTTTACCTTGATGTGGCGTGATATCTGGTGATCCTTTGGAATCCTTGGGAAGTGACTATGGCAAAATGAAATTAGTTCCGTTTGACCCGCCGAACAATGACTTTTCGTTCAGTTTCCCCTCAAATCCGTAATTGAACGGCTGGTAAATTGGATGAGTATGCGTATTAGTGAATATGACTTTAATTGGTACGATACACGCGCATATGTATATGTGTATTCATATATACGTGTATGTGCATACCGTCCATTAGGGTGGTGCGCAATATTTAGGCCGGAGGCCTAAACAGGGTCTATTTACTTANTTATTCATATATACGTGTATGTGCATACGGTCTATATTACCGTCCATTAGGGTGGTGCGCAATATTTAGGCCGGAGGCCTAAACAGGGTCTATTTACTTAGTTCTATGCTATATCCCTCCCCGATCTGACACATTGGTGTATTCACGACTCATCTCTTTACTGAAATCAGTTAATTTACTGACTAAACCCTCTGATTCAATGATTGTGTTGGGTGATTTTAATTTACCAAGCATATCATGGAACATCATTGACAATGATATCGTACCTTTCGCGTCTAGTGCGTGCAACAACGTATTTTTAGAGGAGATGGCTGAACTCTGCCTAACTCAGGTTAATGTACTTCACAATAAGTTTGGTAAAGTATTAGATCTTGCTTATGTTGATGATGCATCTAAGTCCGTTGTAAATAGGTGTGATCCACTAGTTTTGCCCGAAGATGTCTACCACCCTGCTTTGGAGGTATCTTACGAAGTTATAAGTGATGGTC
>NW_016170009.1:15278-15935 GCF_001687245.7 Rhagoletis zephyria
GGATTATGGGCAGCTGCTGCAGCTCGCCAGATCTAACAATTGTCAGCGCTGGTCTGATAAACAGCATATCATGGCGACCTATGCTGACCCTAGCATCAGACCCATAGTCATCTCGATGGTAAACCTGCCGACTTTGCTTCCGTGGATCACCGGACCTATATCAACTTTTCCAAAGCTGACTGGAAAGGCTTCACGGATGTTACTGAGGGCGCCTTCACTGCACTACCCATACCAACCGACGTTCATGTAGGTGAGCGTAAGTTCCGCAGCGTTGTCACCGCTGCTGCAGCTCGCTTCATTCCAGCAGGATGTATTACGGATCCACGTCGAATTTTCCTGCCGAAGCAGCTGTTCTAGCTGATAAGCGCGACAACCTTCGTCAGGCCGATCCCGGAAATCCCCGTATTAGGGATCTCAATTCGGAGATTCGGCAACTTGTGAACGTACATAAGCGGAAGAAATGGGAAGAGCATCTGAAGACCTGCAACTTCGCCTCTGGTGTGAGCAAGCTTTGGTCAACCGTGAGGTCGTTGTCCAACCCGACGAAACGCGGGGACAGAGTCGAGATGGACTTTGGTGACCACGCTTCGTCGGACCCGGAGAGATGCGCGAGCTATTTTAGCCGGCAGTTCATTCTGCATCCTCCGGTGGATAAAG
>NW_016170009.1:16075-16466 GCF_001687245.7 Rhagoletis zephyria
ACCAGCCAACAAAGGAGAGTCTTATCGCCCGATAACTCTCCTTTCCCCGGTAGCGAAGACACTTGAGGCCCTGCTGCTCCCGTACTTCACGAACCGCCTGACCCCAGCGAAGCATCAGCATGGGCTCCGTAAAGTGCATAGTACAACAACAGCACTTAACGCCATAAATACTCAGATAACTCGTGGCCTAAACCGAAACCGCCCCTGTGAGAGAACTATTCTAGTAGCGTTGGACCTGTCCAAGGCGTTCGACACTGTCAGTCATTCAACGCTACTAGAAGATATAGAGGCCTCCTCACTCCCACAGGGACTCAAACGGTGGTAGGCGAATTACCTGAGTGGTCGACACTCCTCAGTAATCTTCAGAGACAAAACCAGCAAGCCACGTAAA
>NW_016170010.1:0-16465 GCF_001687245.7 Rhagoletis zephyria
AACATAGCCCCCATACCTTAAGGTAAGACGTATTCTACGTCAAAACTAGGCTCTTTTGCTGTCTAAATTTGGTACCACGACTGCGTAAAATTAGCAGTATGACCCGCCACCATAATATTGTGAAGAAGCTATCCAAGCTAGATACTTAAAATAATTATATTTCATATCTATCTTCTTTCCTAATAAAGTTACTCCCTTTGAGAATTACAATTTTTTTCATAAAGTAATTATTTATTTTTTTAATTAAAAGCATTCAAATTCCGTTTAATTTTTTAAGGCAGGTAATTCGTATCAGACCAATTTCGGTATGACGCACGCCATAGTCGAAAGGATTGCGCAGTGGGCTGCTATTTATTAGGTTCTGAATTCAATGCCAAGTCTTCGAACTTTTCTTATTTCTTACCTTGAAACAAACACCCTTATAAAGCAAAAAAATCTATAATCGATTCTATTAAATTACGACTTTCACGCTAGGTATAAAAAGCAAAGATTTTTGGAGAATAACCTCAGAAACACGAATCTATATATGTATGTTTATAATTTAAATTTATCTATTAGTTAGCTTCTATTTTGGGCAGAATTATTTGCGCAAGTTTAAAGCAGCTAAATAAGTTGGCGCTCTGAAAAATTTCCACAGCCTTGAATATCACTTGGCAATCAGTAGCTTAGAGCAACTAAGAAGCCCGTCTAACCTTCGCAACCACAACAAACAGAAAAGTAATTTGTCAACTCAGCAAATCTGTATAAATTTAGTAATGCAATATGAAAACTCTTTTGCAGTGCCTTTATTTACTTAAAAATTATTAATTTCGTTATTTTCCCATGATTAAAACCACTACCACCGTAATTTCGAAGCACCATAATGCCCATTGTTTGTCATGCTAATGGCATTACGAGCAACGCACAGCAGCGGCAGTAGCAGCAACAGCTTTAATTACAACGCTGTCGTGAATTTTAATGAATCACGCTGTGAAATCTCGGCTGAATTAAATCGGATACCAATTTATTAGCATAAATCAGCCATAACCCAAATAAAGAGTTTGGACGACCAACACGCCAACACGCCAACAAGCCAAGCACGCCAACTCGCCAGCCGCCAGTGCAAATTCACGGTCCCGCAGCTGGTAGTTTGTTAGCAGCAATTTTCATTATTATTATTTTAGTTTTTTTGCTATTCTACAAACTATTAATAAACTAGTGTCTGCACAAATTCACGTGCATACATACATACGTATGCCATAGAATCGTGAATATGTACTGCTTAGTATTTGCCACTCAACTTCAAACAATGCTATAGAGTGTGTAAATTTATGAATGTTGGCACAGGACACACAATATGACACAAATACAGTGGTAATCATGGTGGTTATGGAAAATGGTGCCGTGCCGCCAACATTGACGCTGGCACACACACACCCGAACTTTATCTGTAAAAGCATTGAAAGCGCCCGAAAGTAGGCAAATGTCAGAGTTAGAACAATAGAAAACATTGTGGCAAAACAATGACATAGAAGTAAAATGTGAGAGCTGGAGTGAGCAAAAGAGAAATCTATTCTAATTTTATGTGGAATATGAAATTTTTAATTTAAGCCACTGCCAACCGACTGCCACTGAATGCACACATAAACCGAACTTAAATACGCAAATCTACTACGAGTGTGTGAAAATGTGTGTGTGCGTGGTGCATGAATGCGAATACACTTTCGTTTAGTTGCAAAATGAAAATTGAGCGTTGAAAGTGTGAACATGACTGGCAGGATAAACACACACACACAATCACATTTGTATGCAATTTAATAAATTTTCGTGTGAGTACGTGGATTAAAATTTAGTGCAGTACAAATGCGGATACGCAACACCATTTTGTATTTGTACCATACGCCATGCAGTGTATGTACACTCACATGCAATTGCATAGGGACAATGCTTGCTTTTTCGCTTTTCTTCTGGGTTGTTTTTCTTTCATTTAATTTCCATAATTTTTCAATTTAATTACTGTTCACTCTCTGAAAAAAATCATATAAACACAAGTAAGCATTGTAGTAAATACAAAAATTCATAAAATTTTCTCAAAAATTTTAAATTTTTCTGTCAGAATATTTCGAATTTTTTTGAGCATACAGTTTTTCAGCCCATTCAATTTTAGTACATTAATGGAAAAAATTGCGGTATAACGCAAAAAATTTTCGAAAATCAGCGTGAATTTTTAGCTACTTACACTTAAATTTAATAGGATACAAAACGGCATGCTCAAAAAAATTGCAAAAATTTTGAGAAAAAAGTTTTAAAATTTGATGAAAATCTTATAATGGGAATCTTATAATTTTTTATTTTTTATTTTTTTTTTGTTAGAGAAGTTAGCTGTGTTTTAATCGAAAAATAAATAAAATAAAACAAAATAAAATAAAAAGAAAAATAACCCAGAAAAAAGACGAAAAAACATTGCCTCCATTCAAGTGCATGGGAGTGTATACTAGGTTGGTCCAAAGGAATAAAGTAGGAATTTTAATACTCTCACCACTTAGATAGGATTGTTCTATACCGAAAAACAATATACCCCCCTTTTTTATTTTGAAATCAAAAAATATTAAGACGTCGCTCAAAGCGCGCAAAATTTTTGATGTTTTTTATATGGGAAGAAAAACAACTTTTCGTAGAAATGATATAGAATATTTTTCGATCGGAAAACTCTGGTTCTCTTCAGAAGACTTCCATTAATAATACCCAATTGTTTACTTAAACATTCTTTAATAATAAGGATTTTTATGGGTTTTATATAAACAATTGCGTAGGAAGTGAGAGCATTAAAATTCCAACTTTACTTTTTCACACGCATTTTTGGACCACCCTGGTGTATACTTATACACATATTTATTTCATTTGTATGCAGATATATTGCTCTAACGTATTAACTAAAATATATTGCTGCACAAGAGGAAAACCAAAGTGAAAATAAATCAAAACTGTGTCGACTACATGCACACTCATTCACGCACACATACAAACATACTTCGGTTAGTTGCCATATATGAACACGTATGTAACATTTACCATTGGCAGCCGGCACACATGCCACATCGTAGCAACGCAGCAGCGAAAAAAAAATAACAGTGTAGCACATCGCTAGGTTGCAATCGTGCCACTGCCGCTGCTCCTATTTCCACTTACCGTGCTCCAGCACTCACATATACTAAATATGTATATGGTTCAGCGATTGGGGTTGAGGCTACACTATGTAGGTTGCAAGTGAAACATTTCCACTCTGTCGAACATATCGCCTCTAACTAGAGTTGCCCGAATTTCCCATGCCGCCCGCAACAGCCCGCAACAGCCCGCTCCATTTCCCTTTCAATCTATGCCAATTTTAAGTGTACAAGCGTACAAGCGACAGTTATTGCCAATCTACCTTGTAAATATATGTATGTATGTAGATATGCATGTTGGCGTAACATATGCAGCAGCATGTAGGAAGTAAACGTGTGTATGTGCAAGTAGGTACAAGTATGTATTAGTGATTGCGGGCAATGAAGTGAAATTGGGACTTCAGCCAACATTATTCAGCAGCGGTGAAATCAGGCTATTACCAAAACTAAAGCGCAAGTAATTTTTCCTGCTGCTGCTTTAAAAACTTTAATTCGGCTGCCAAACGCGGCTGCCAAACAATGCAAAAGCTCGAAGGGGGAATCACCGAGCCAGCTATCGACTGAACGCTAGACCGACCGATTGAAAGCGGATGAAATTCCAAGCAGCTGGTTGTTGTCGGAGAGATACATACATATGTATGTGTGTGCCTAGGGGCATGATTGAAGCTGAGTTTAGAAAGTTTTCTGCGTTCACTTGCAAGTTGGGCAACGAAGAAGTTCGTCTTTCGTTGAACTGGAAAAACTCTGTGTGCTGCAGCAGAAAAATCCGCACAAGAAAAATTGCCGAAAAACTTCTTTAACTATGCACGCAGATAATTTTTGTGTCGAGGAGGAGCATTTCCAGCAATGTTTGCAACTACTTTTGCTTCACTTGCCGATGTTTGTTTGTATGTTCGCTTTGTTATTTGCACATACACTAACTACGCATACATACGTACTAACTACATACATACATAAGTGCGTCTATGTGGAGCTGGAATGAATTGCAACTTTCACATGTTAAACGTAAGCACGTAAGCGAGCTGCCACAGCAGCAATAGCTCGGAAAGTGGCGCGCCAACAACAGGCGGAAGCCGTGTTGAAAGAATTTTACTATTTAGTAAGAGGAATTCGCCAGGCCAGCAAGCTACTTGGCTCGGCACAACTGGAACTTGCAAGTCAACTAAGCAAAAGCCGCGCCATGACTTGAAAGAACCGACTCACAAAAGGAGGCGTTTGCGCAGCGGTGAAAGGCAGCTGACAACTGACTGCTATGCTAGTAGTTTTATGAGCATATATGTACAAAAATGTGTATAATGTATGTATATGTAGTTAGTAAACATACATGAGAATGTGTACCAAATATTCGTACCATATATTTTTGGTTTGAATTTTGCCAATTTTATTTGCAGAGAAAATTTTTCTGCACAACATCAAAATTTTGGTTGCAAGTAATGTTGCCGCATAGTTTACGTAAAAGCTGCCAAATATCACATAAATTGCAATTCACGTGCAGATGCACATTCTTATAAGTAGATACTATGTGTGTATGCGTGTTAAGGCGTGCTTCAGAAAATTTTGGAAAATCACGTGCAACACTACGTACCTACTCACATTCGTATGCAGTTTTTAAACTGTTTGCTTGGAGATAAACTGGCACACGTATTTTGAAGATGTTGCAATAAGGAAAATAGGGTCATGCTTGTTAAATCATTTTAGCTGCGTGTTACAGTCTATCGAAAAATGCTGCCTAGTCTTCGAAGCTGCATCGATTTCAAACAGGGGTCGTAGTGGTTATGATCTTAATAATGAAAATCAAAATTTAACGGCTAAAATTGGTTTTCTAGTTTTCTGATCAAATTTCACCGATTTAACTTTTTTGATCGTCGGTTACACAAATAAAGCAACAGTATATTCTGATAGCCAGGCGGCGCTATTGGCAACAGCATCTCCGTTTACCGAATCGAAGCTAGCTAAGAAATGAAAAATGAAACTGCGGTCGCTGTCTCGATCCGGCATTAGAGCATGGAAGGCAAGAGAAAGGCTGATGAATGAACGAAGGAGTCTGTTTTTTCTTGAAATAATACAAAGATGATATACTCCTCATTTCCTTAAACTGGCTGAAAACAGATGGTCCGATATACAGGCCACGAAGATATGAAGACAAGTCTCGTGATTGCAACGTAATAAAGACCTTGAATCTTACATAGAGAAGTGTTGTAAATTGTAGCAACCATCACAGGGCACTTCTTCCCTAGGCAAAAAAGAAGAAAACATAGGCTTACCCTATAATAGGAATATTGCAGCTGTAGGCTAGAATACAGCGAAGACCTTTCAGGAGTTACCATAAGTAAAATGGGAATAATGGGGTATTATATTTTTCTGTTACCCTTGTAGATTAACATGTCAATTCTGGTTTTTCAACTCACCACAGTCTTTCGAAAGACAAAAGTATTTCGTAAGGAAATTTTAAATTCTGACATCTATGTATCATAAAAGCTTTCGAAAGACTAATTGATAGATCTGCCAACTAAGTGACCTTAGCGATATGCAGTTCGCCTTTTAGCAATAAGTTTTTTAAAAATGAAATTAAATTAAAAAAAATAATATTTTTCTTTTTAAAAACATAAAAATTAATAAATAAAGCAAAATTTAATTAAAAAAGAAAAGAATATATCAAAAAAGCGGGAATTTGTACTTAAAAATTAAACTACATTTAAAATAATTTTATTAAAAAAAAAACAGACAAAAAAACAACTTAAAAAAGGTGAATAAGGTCCTAAAACTTTAATTTAATAAAAACAATGTATCTTTCTTTAAAAAAAATTTAAAATTTAAAGAAAATTAAATTAACAAATGAATAACGAATAAAATTTAAAAAAGAAAAAAATAATGAAAATAAATTTCTAAAATTGAAATTAAGTTTAAAAGATCATTTTTCTGTTTACACAATAAATTCTAAAATTTAAAAGAAATTTTAATTAAAAAATAAATAAAAAATTATTTAAAAAAGAAAAAAATTAAACAAGTTCCTAAAAACTAAATGAAATTAAAAATATATTGTTGTTAAAACCATAACAACCAAACCATGGAAGAAAATTATAAAATTAAGGAGAACTAAAACCTAAAATAAGTTTATAAAAATAAATTAACTTAAAAAATATATATATCCTTCTTAAAAAATCTGAAAAGATAAATATAAAAAATTGTTTAATAAAGAGGAAGAAAATCTGCTGCGTCAGGACACGAACTTGGATCTCTCGATTGGCATGCCTGTGCTTTGCCCACTCGGCCATAGCGCTTGTTGGAGTGACGCGAGCTAAATGAAATATAAGTGCTTTCTCTCACAATAGCTTTTCACCGCGAGTGGTGCTTTTGTGCTAGAATAACAAAAGCTTTCGAACTACCTTGCTATCTGTCTTTCATGTGTCTTACGAAAGACTCTTTACTATCTCGGCCAAAACTGCCCTGTAATTCTACCAAAAAGTAGGTAATGACTTATAAGATAAGCTTTTCAAAGTCACAATTGCTCTCGGAACTTACCTTTGATTTCAGATCTTTTTCGGGAGCAGGGGGAAAGCCTGTTTTCTACCGAGTGTTGGTACGAGTTTTCAACCACCGAACCACGGTGTTCAACTATATATAATTATTACTTTTTAATTAGAATGTAACAGTGCATTGGTGCATACATATGTCAGATGAAAATCCTTAGGAGAATTGTAGGTTTTCACTATTGGTTAAGGCAGATGAATTTTAAATCTAATTTATGAAATATCGCTTGGTCGACCACTTAAGCCAAGCTTCTTTGTGTGGGGCTTTTTCGACAGCCTGATGTGGTCTTAGCTCTTTCTAGAGCACAATTGCATACCACAAAGATGAAGAAAATTGCTAAAAATGTATTAGTAAAAGTACTGCAATCTAAGAGAAACCCATACAAACTAAAACAATCAAATTGCTGGTTACAATATCACTGCAGCAATTATTAAAAATTCATTATTAAAAATTTTGCTCATCCGAAATAAGACACAAAGCAACTGAAATGCAAAAATTTAAAAGCAATTTTCAAAAAATCCTTTCTCTAACCAAAACCATTTTACTTTTATGATTGTGCAAGATACAAAATAAATATTTAATATGCTCCTGCCAGAGAATGCGCTACAAAATGCTCTTTGTGTGGTTGCTTGAATTTGTGTGAATGAACTTTTTGGCAAAGAATTTGCTGTCAAATGAGATCTAAACAAAATATCATATACACATGCCACCTTCACATGCACATACTTATATACATAAATGCATGTTATTTACTTATACTCCACTTTGTGCACTTGTTTACCAGAGAATAATATAAATGCGCCACACACTTAGCCATTTTATGCACAGGGAATAAACGAATATACCACAGCCATGCTTAGGATACGCGCATACACAGGCGTGTTAGCTTGCTCACCTACAAATAAATGCTCAACTCAAACTTTGAGTTACTAACGCAATACGCATTAGCATCTGAAATATTTGTTTGAAGATTTTCAAATTGCGAGCGCATCCAATAAATATGTAGTTGCATACAGCAGCAAACAAAAAAAATAAGGCACAAAATGTGGAAGAGTGCAAAACGGTAGAGGCGGGCCAAGTTGGACAAGTTTATGTGTTAACCCCTAACGACGTTCTTACACACTTAAGTACAGCCGGCAAGTGAGATAAAATGGAAAGTTTTTCGAGCGTGTTTCCATCTATCTAGTTGCACAAAGAATTTGGATTATTTACTTGAAAGTTTTGCGGCAAAGTGTTGCAGTTGCACATAAATCTGTTTGAAATTAGAGTTTTTGTTAAAGTTATTTGGGTTAAAGTGTGTAATTGAAGTGCCAGCGCAGGGTGAAACTTTTAAGCTACGAACATGTTTGGGAGAAAATTTATTTGCATTTTCTGTTGGTTGGCAGTAGGATAGCGCAGCGGATGGGGGTTATCAATAGACATCTGTATACATATATTTTAGCTTTGGTATACCATATAGAGTGTGTTAAATATTAAATGGAAATTTTAGTAATTAAAGGGCTATAATTTTTCATCCAATTTCATATGTGGTTATGATAGCAATAAGAAACAGGAAAATAATTTAAAGGGTGAATTGGTATTCATAAATATTTTTATAAAGTGTTCGCCTACATACCAAAGGGCAGCGTGTGTATGCTCAAAGAAAATATGCAAAGTTTTCATTTAGAAGTAATACAGAAACATTCCCTTTCTTTGTTTGTGAAAAGTAAGCAGAAGTTTTGAATCGAAATTGTTTCCTCTTCGGTTCTTAGGGTAAGCTTGAAGAAGTTTACTGAAGAACTTTTTGGAAAAACGTTTCCCCATCCATTTTTTGGGGCTTCTCGAAGTTTTTTGGGGATTTTTTCCGAAGTTTTTTTCAATTATAAATTATATAAAACATACTTGAACGTGGTTTTGGGAAGTACTGCAAATGTTTCTGTTTGAAAGGGAAACGAAAATCAGTATAGAAAAGTAGCCATGCACTTAAGTCCTTTAACCAAAGTTTAGACACATGTGTATTCTGCTTATCCTAAACATCATAAATAATCTGATTACAACACTCCCTCTCCTATTACAGCAGCCATTATGTTGACTAATGGTGTACTATTCATAAAAAATTAATGCACATTTTTCCGTTAATTGAATTTCAATCAGTTGCCAAACATGCTATCTAACGCACTCGAATTGCAAATAATTGGAATTTTATTGCCGAAAGGACTCCATTTGTATGCATGGGAGCATAATGAAACAACAAAAACTGTATGTAAGAAATATAGAGCGGAAGTAATTTTTTTCTTTTATTGGCTGGTGGTAATAAACACTCGCTTTCAATTACCAATACAGTTCTGCGCAGATAATTTTAGTTATATTCAGAATGAATAGATATGTTGCGAAATTTTCGAAAGTGAAGCAAGGAATATCAGAATATTTTATATAGATTTGTATATGTATATGTATCTACATATATATTCCAGTACACAGAGTTAGCTACATACATATAAATTCGTTCAGTATAAGAGAGAAACTCCAAATGAATGGAGACGGAATCTAAACTTGTTGGCTCCATCTCTGACCCAGTATGGCAAAAATTTTATAAATAAAGATTAAAAATACTTCAAGAATGAGAGCAACTTTGATCTCTAATTACTGTTATTTCATAAAACAGCTAGTGATAGAAGCATAGATTTTTTTGTCAAATAATAATTCAATCGGTTTGGAGGTGCCAAAATGAAATTTACTTTTATACGTAGTCCAGAGCATTCATTTTTCAATCGGTTTGGTTTTTATGGCAGTTTTTTACTTTTATCTGTGGAGTTTCGTTTCCTTTTTGGAGGACTTGTTTTCAACTAGATTTTATTAAGTGTGTAAAATTTATCTGCCGCAAGTGGAGAATCAATGTTCGTTAAAGTTGCTACTTTCTCCGCACTTTTCAATAAAAAGTTTACTATAAACGATAAGAATTTAAAAAAACCGGCCGCAACAAATCTCCTCTAAATTTTAATATTAGCTGCCAGTAGAAAAAAATTAAAAAAATCGGCTGAAAAATTAAATTTTTGGGCTATTTTGAATAGTAAACTCCAGTTGTGCAACACAATAGGATGGCAGAAATTCGTTCCAAAATAATCAAAATATTTTTCCTGGAGAGAATTTATATTTGGTAATCCAAATTCTGTAGGCTTTATTTCATAAACCTTGAGGGAACTAAAAAGATTTTTAACTACTTTGAAAGTGGGTTTTCCGCTACACAGAATCTTTCAAAAAAGCTTATTGAAAAGCATTTCACATTTTAACTAACGTACCGTGTAAAGGAATATTAGTGGTAACAATACAGAAACTAAGCTTTCAATTATGGGATCCAATTTGTAGTTATTTTATTCTACGTATGTAGCAGATGTATCTTGATGCAAGCATTCTGCAGTCTTCACTGAACTACATAAAGAACATCTGTCCTGGTTTCGACAAATTACAAATTCTCATATAACACTCATTTATAAATCTACAGTATGTTTAATTAAAAACTTATTTCGAGTTATGCCTTGGCAACTGGGGCTCATATCAGCAAGCTGTTAGCCTTGAAATTAATTTGCATCTCTAAATCGTAAAAATAATAAGAGGAGAGTACAATAGTGAGAATGGACGACAACGAATAATTTAAAAGAACTGATTTGAAGCACGTGGAAATTGATAATTAAAAATCTATTTATATTATCAACCTGAACGAATTATTTTAAAATTTTGAAGCATTACATGAAATAATCAATAGTAAATTGTTCTTCAAACCGTACTAATAAAAATTGCTTGCTTTTCTTAGCCAATCGTTCAGAATAGTTATCCCGAAGTACAAGACTAAACAAGTAACTTTTCAGAAAAAACAAAACCGACTTCAATTCCTCCTTATTTTTGGAAGTCGGTTAACAGAAAAAATAACTCGGTTATTTCTTCACAACTGAATTCCACTATTTTTAATGGTTGTTTTTTTATAGAGAATATTTCACTCTTAATGCGTGAATGCAATCATTGATAAAAAAATGCACTTTTTGCTTTATTTATGTGACTTTAATAGAATTTAGCCTATACAATTTATTAATAAAATATTTGCCTGTCCCTAAACATATTCCACAAATAAACAAACGCATAGCTAAATGCATTAGAATAATGTACCTATATATACAATACAATAACATATTTGTACATATATACGAATACTTTCGTTGGCCACATAATCACAAAAATTATTTCATTAAATAATTGATTTTATTTGATTTTAGCGTGCCTGCTGCATATTGATGAGCGCAAAACTTTCATTACTGCTCCAAAAGCAAGCAAATTTCGGGTACTTTGGTCTGCGGGTGTACACACATACATACATACCTGCATAGCATTAAAATCACAGCAAATTTAGTGGTCATGCAAAACCACTTAAATTGTAATTTTATGCACAAATAAACTTTGATTTTATTGGCTTTATGGATTTTGCGTATTTGGATAAATGTTTGCGCTAGTGAATTACCCAGAAAATATTAAAATGTTGTTATTTTTTTGCTAGAAATATGTACTTATTTTGAAAATATTTGTATGCAGCACTTTGAACAACGCTTGCATTTATTATTGCGTATGTAAAAATCATATCTGATTTTTCTTTTACTTATTTTGAAAGTTAAAATATGTTTATATATGCTGGAACTTTCAAAAAATTTTAGAGAAAAAGAGAAATGAAACTAGAGGTTTTTAGGTTATACCTTCTATCAAAGAAGTCAAAACTTACTTTAGAATTCTTTTAGCAAAAATATGGACCGAATGGGCTGAGGTGTCATCGGCCCATGACCCAGCTGTTTTAAGTGTTGTTGCTGCAATAATTGCCATTAAACAGTAACTCAAAGTAATATTTTGCATTGAATCATTTTACGATATTCAAAATGTTTTTGATAATAATTTTTTATTATTAATTTAAAAAAAAAATATAGCTCATTCTTCAACAAAAGCCATAGAAAGCTCAGAAAATTTTCATCAAAACTTAAAACTTTTGAAACAAAAAAAAAAATCGGTAATCCCATTCATTTTAGCATTAAAAATTATAACTTTTTTTTTGCTGACGGTGTTCTACGTTTTCTTCTATATAAGGCTTTTTTAGGGTAGTATATACCTAACAGACGAGATTTTACTACATCTTCAAACTTGCACTTTTTTTACTAGCAATTAAACAATTAACTAGCAATTTAATTGAAACATTATTTTTTTCTTTTCTTTCATTTTTCGTAATAAACTCAAATAAAAAAAAACAGTGTTCACTTATTACACCGTGCGAGCGTAAACTTTTTATACCCAAAAAATTTTTTTCATTTGCGAAACCATAGGCCAAATACAAAAAAACTGCGTTTTTCGGTTTTTCTCTGACATCAGGATTTTTTTTTTAAAGAACTTTGAAATTTTAAAAACATAATTACTTCAAAAAATTATTTCAAAAATTCAATGCAATGTCGACAAAACAGTATGACAATCAAATTAAAGAGACAATTTTGTAGAATTAAGACGGTTAAATATTTTCGTGCATAAGGACGATTAGGTATTGAAAATGTCCTTTTAACATTTTAGCATTGAATTTCTTAGAAATTTGACAATAATTATTTTCGAAAAAATTATATGTTAAGGACTAATATGCACTCGACCACATCTTCGAACTTCGTCCTTCTAACACAACACCCACTAGTTCTGAACTCAACACCCTACAATTGAGCAGTTGGTAGTTGAGTCTTACCAGGGGCCTGCAGTTTCAAATTGCTTACTTCACGTACATAAAATTATTTAATTACACATTTTTCCATAGTTATTTCATAAGTCAACAAGTCTGCGCGTATTTGTTTGCTGGGTACTAAAATAAACAAGCGCGCATAAGCACTTGAAGTATAACTAAACAATATCGACCAAATAAAACGACGGCAAGTAGTAGAATTGCTAATGTTTTTCCAATATATACCGAAAACTAACGATTCATTCCTTTTATCTGCATTTAATGCAAGGAGGCGGTAAAATAGCGACACCGGCAAACAATTCCGCTGACAATGGCAAGCACTAATGCTAACCGAGGAGCATAAGTTAACCAAATGGCTATTGCGGGAATTGTCTGATACGCTTTGCTTGCTCACTGTTTTTCCTCCTTTTTTATGAGATACAATATCCTCCATTGACTCCAGATTGGGTAATAGCTTTTGCATTAGTCTTGTCATTGATTTTCTTTTTGTCATTTTTTATTTACTCCTTTATAAGATTCGATTGCTTTTGCTGCTGCTACTACAAATATACTACATGTAATGGGTATGTACTTGCATACTACATACATACATACATCTCAGTGGTCATAAAAAGAGCAATCGTCTTAAAAAGCACATCACGTATGTATGTATGTGCATATTTATAAATCTTTTTAAGCATCTACGTATGTATGTGCATCAACCTACACAAGTCAGTGCCTGAAATTCTAACCAACACAAAAAAATGATCGCGAAGCCATTTATATCTATGCACCCGAAGAGAGTGTAGATAAGCCTACATACCAACTGCGGTGTCTATAGCCACACATATATTTTTACGTACTTATTACTTGTGTGTTTCTTGACACAAGCCGCGCATTAATCAGCTTGAATGTACATAGCAGTGTAGCCGTTGCACAGGTAGCTTCAGTTCGTTTTTGAGAAGAACGAAAGAAACAAATTTAGTCGCTGTGGTGCTAAGTCATTTATCTTGTTTTATAGTTTTTCTGTCACTGCTGCTTCAGTAGAAATTATCTTGGGTAAAGGCTCTTGCATGACGAGTTGAGAGTAATTGTATAAAAAACGTAAATATTTAGCGGAGCGAGCGATTTTTAATACTGCTACTTTCTTCTGGTTAGGCACTCGTTGATTCGTTGAATCACACTCTAAAGCGAAATTCAAAACTAAACCCTTTCATATACAAAAAAACCCAAAGCCGAAAAAAAATTTTCAGTTTATTAAATTTCATTATTCAGTTGCTACTTTTTCTTTTCATCCTACTCATCCTAGGCCTTTCGCTGTCATCTCTGATAAAATCTTTGTTATTGATTTACCTACATATATGTGCTTACTCCCACATTTTGTGCTATACAATCCCATCCACCTGTGAGAATCAAGGTTATCTAAATATTTTTCATCAAGCCTTTTTAAGTGTTTTGCCTTGATTGTGTGGAATGTCAAAAGCTTGTTCATTTGAAGGTATTCTTCAATGAGTAATAACATTGGGCTAAGAGAAAAGGCCAAGTGATAGATGCAGATTGTTTATGCTTTCCAATTGTAGTAGTGTTTATATGTAAACTATATTCGTATGTATGTATGCAGATGCTAAAGCCACTCAACAATTGTCCATTGCCGTGTGAATGCAGTTAATTGGTTTACAAGCAATTGGTATTTTCAATCGGAATTTTGTAGATGCCTACGCTTGTATTTACGTGCATACGTAGTACGTATGAAAGTCTCTTTTCAATGCTGCCGAGATATTTCTGGTATTCAAGTTGGTAGCATGATGCTAATTTTTGCTAGAGAAAATGAATATTTTCGTCAAAATAGCACAACGTATTTAAACAGCTTTCAGGGGGAAAAATTATTGAATTATTTACCTGAGTGCATAATCTTGAGAGGAAAAAGCAAATAGCTTTATTGTCCCTAGTTTTTAGCAATTTCCGCCGCTGACAGCAAAATATTCGTTCGAAAGGTCTTTCGCTGTTTTCGCTCTGTTAAAGTCAAACCCTCGAAACATTGAGTTCAGCACTCTCCTAGGCTATGCGAGGCTCTGATGCAGTAAAAAAAAAAATATTTTTTACTCATAGGACTGGAGTTTATACAAAGATTACTCAATCCCAAGAATTGATTTATGCAAAAAATCTACCTTTTTTTTCTGGTTGTGCCTCTTTTAAGTGGGCGTGCGATACGCATACATATGCACATTTTAATTTATATGTATAAGGTTTTAGTCAACAAGCTATAAGATAATGTGGTATCACATTTGATAACATCGTACCAGGCTATATCGAATCTTATTAAATCATAAAAGTTTGGAGCAAATCGAATCACCTCAAATGGCATCATATCAAAAGCATTGGATCAGAAAATATTAATTCACTTGAGATCATATCACATTATATAAGATCATTTAAATTTAAATCAGAAAGAAATTTTTATATATTCTATTCAAATCAGATCATGTCAAACCTTGCCGCAATGGCAGTAAATATCACACGGAATCGATTAGGTTACATCAGATCAGACGAAACAAGAACACAAAGGATCAGAGCTGGTCAAATCGGGTACGAGCAGATCAGATAGGATGGATGGATCACATCAGTTTACATCGAATCAGATCAGGTCTCATCAGAATACAGGGTGTCTAATTACACTGGATTACAAATTTTAGTTTGGTTTTTGTTCTCCAGACGCCACTATTCAACTTCTAAGTAGAATTGCTCGGTGATTCCGAAAATCGAGTTAATTTTTGTTTCTACGGATAAGTCTTCGAGATATTTGCAATTTACCGTTATTCGAATTAAAACAAAAAGTGGGTTTACTTAATCATGTATATCTTGCGAGTCAACTTAACAATCTTAAAATCGGATACGTCAAATTAAAGTTAATAAAATTCTCCATAGACCAAATATACAACACTCTCCGATAGGACTGACAGTTTCTGACAAATTAATTTATCATTCCAGTTTTTTTTTTTATTTTTCAATGAAAAAATTAAAAATATATAAAATTTTAACAGAAGGCAACTTTAAAAAATAACAGCTTCAAGCTACTAATGAAGAAAATCGATGAATAATTAACGAAGTAATAAGTGGTCAAATGAAAAAGCGCAGAGATTTTTTGTGTAAAGTATGAGCAGAAAAGCGTGCTACCCAGATGTACGTGGCGTATGAGTAACTTTATTTCCTGCTCATTTATGGGCCTTATGAATACAAAGTTAGAAAATGGGTTTTATTAAATTTTCAGACCTTTTACTTAATTAAATAATTAATTAATTTAAATAGAGTGAAAGGTTTGAAATTTTAAGAAAATCAATCGCTTAGTTTTTATACTTAAGGCCCATTTCCACGGCTGAAACATAAAAAATTTCTAATAGATAAGCACTTTCTCTATGAAAAATTTGTATACGAAAATCATGTCTACGTGTAAATTTTTTAACTAAAATCAACTTAAGCACTTTACTTGTTTTTCTCCTTGTACCACAGAAATATTCATGAGCTCTTGTAAGTACCGCTTATAAACCGCCAAGTGCACATACAGTCCACTGTGGCTAAGTTAATTAGCTGCAAAATGCACACGTGCTATCACTTGAACTGAGAGATTAACAAAAGCTGCTTAGTAAGCATGCCTCCGCCAACCGTAGCAAGCGTTTATCATAAGTATCCTATTCATAGAACGACTCACAGCATTGACATGCTCCGAGGATGTTGCTGAATTTATAAAAGTGCAATCTAATATGTATGTGTATATGTATGTATGAATATTCAGCTACTTCCGCATTTGCAAGTACATATGCATTATAATTATTCATTTTTAAACTTAGCTCATCTGTTGGCTGCCTACATACTTACATATGCACAGTAGAAACACAGCTCCACCGACACGGCGTATGCGCAACATTCAATGTGCTAAGCTGCTAGGGAATATGTTATTATCACTTGACAGCATATCACAAATGTATCGGCATGCCATGCATGTGTTTTGCTAAGTTAAATGTGTATTAATGGTGTATATACATCCGCATTCACAGGCGCTTATTTATACAGCTCAGCGCTTGAACCC
>NW_016170011.1:0-16461 GCF_001687245.7 Rhagoletis zephyria
ACAAAGTGCTGTTTACTAGGGTTTTTAACGTTTTTAGATTCAAAAGCATGTAGTGGCATAACAATGATAAAAAAACACTGGAAAAATTACGTGGATTTGTTCAAATATAAAATAAATTCAAATAGAAGAAATTCAAATGCATTAAAACCAGTTTTCCTGGTACCAACGGCTTTTGCACATTAAAAAAAAAGGGGGAAAATATTACAACCCTACTGTTTAGTTTCTCGCTAGTGCGCTGCCACTTTTTCAAAACGCTTCATTTTATGAATTCGCGAATTATGTATAAACGGAACAATTTTTGAATTCATGAATTCCGCCGCATAAACGTAGTATAAGTTTCTTTTATCCATTTGTGATTTCGTTTCTTTCAAAAAATATTGCCCTTCCATGGTGGAAAATATGTTTTATGGTACACTCAATCCTGTAAAAGTAGATATTTTTGCCTACTTCTCCTTATCAGGACAATTTTTTAAGTAAGTTTAATTTTAATATTAATTTTTTGGGTGCAACATAAACAAGGGACACCGCGGCCTTGAAGATCTTTTATATCCTCCCTGATGGTTCATAACCCTGATGGCCCACTAGGTTATTAGCATCCCATACAAAAGCTAAAGGTTTTTTGGTAGACGAGTTCTTAACCTAAAAGGTATGGATTGTGGAAAAACTGAAGTATTGCAGTCTTAGTCTGGCTAATGCTGGACAATCACTTATAATGTGCTACGACATCTCCACGTCTTCAAGGAAAAGACGGCAATCTGTCTGTGTATAAAAACCAATTCAGTGCATGTGAGAGCGCAGGTAATTATGGCCAATTAGCAATTTGATGTTAGCTCTACTCAAGAAATGTACATATTTCCTAGCGAAAGGATAACCAAAAAGTCTGGCTTGTCTAAGGTCCCCTACCTCACCCCAATACTTACTGCGTTCTTGGTTTACCTACGCTTCGATTATGGGCCTCGAGGAGCACCAACTGAGTCCACAAAACTTTTCCGGCCTCACAAGTACAGTACTTGAGGCCGTGTCCTCGAAACCAGCACCAAGAGTTGGATAGTGTCAAAGTATTCCCTGATCAGCCTGGAACGGATCGTCCTATTGGAGAGGGCCCTTAAAACCTTCTCAAGGTTGAGTCTGGCACAAATTGATATTGTTAGTTACTCATCTTGAAAACTGTGGACCAAGTACCCTTTGCAATAGAAACTGTGTGCCAGGTCAAAAGACACCCGCCCCTGCTCTGTCCTCCATCTTTAATCCGTCTGTGTACCAGTGTACATCTAATTCAGGTAAACCATTTGACCAGACATCTCGGCCTGCGATTTTGACAGATTTCCTTTGGCATAATGTCGGAGAAATCGCTGATTTCTAGACCTGGTATTTTGCTCAAAATACCTTTGTGTTGTGTCTTGTTTTTAAGAGTACTGTCAAAGTTTTGCATTTCTAAATTCTTCGAAGCTGCTGCTTGGACAAAAATGTGGAGTGGAGTCCAACTCTCCTCATTGCTCCTTTTACCGACAGTAGAGCCATCCCTTGGAGTTTTTTCAGACGTGAAACGGCAGTTTTTTTGTAGCCTTTTTGGCCACCAGACTATGGAAGCATAAGTTACAATCGCACAAACTACAGTTCGGCAGCCATTCTATTAATTTTCGACCGAGCCAGGGTAACCCCGAGGTAACCCGAAGGGTAACCGAGCCAAGGTTTTGTTTGTAATAGGTCGTCCGCATATCCACTTTCCTGTAGTTTAGTTAGTTTAGAGGTCATCCACCACGAGAGACCACAGTATAGGAGAAAGAACCCCGCTCTGTGGGCACCCTCTTATGGATCTGATGTTCAAGAAGCTTTTGCCCAGAGACGATTGCCAGTGGGTAGATCTATTCCTCGTTGGACCAGTGGCCTTGAGATAGATTCGTAGAATGTCCAGGGGGTGCTTTTAATGTGCCTTACATAAAGCAAACTGTAGGGAAGAATCTGTTTATTTGCCTTTGATATACACGAACTGAGTGTTGTGCAATGGAGTTGCGTGTTATTCCTAATATGTAGGTCTAGCAGTCCTTCGATGGTCTTTTAGATGAAGCAACTTAAACTAATAGGTCGGCATGATTTAGGTAAGACGGATACCCTCCTCCAAGTTTACCGTATATATTCCCATGAATAACTTGCCCTAAATAAACAGACCAGCGAGGCCATCTCCGCCTGTAGCTTTCGGCAACCGAGCTAAGACGGCTAGGTTTGGTTAGAAGGGTGTGTGTGGAATATTCCATACTTTCACTTGGAGACAGAATTGTCCATGGTGAGTGCCATCTTTAAGTGAGTGTCAGGAGAAGACACGTATCTATAATCGAAAGAGTAGCTTCAAATCATTATGCTACTGAACCAATTACTATCCCTGATGAAGCCGATGAGATCCAACAATTCCATCTCCGCTACTTCGTCCAGACTGTTGAAGAAGCGTGAAGCCAAGTGCTTGAGTCGCTTCGTCTGTAGACCTGAACATCGATAGTGGTTAATTGACTCTTCCTCATCCAAATCATGTCAACCTCTGCAGAGGTGCTATAGCACAGTTACCGGTGATGACGCCGGTAAGGACTCTTATTCCAGATTTATTGAGTTTCCGTATGTCCTTTGTCTTTTTCCTACTAAGCTGCGGCCATAATAATCTTGTGATCTCATAGTTCTCCTGTTTGTTCCACAAGCCATACGTCGCGACCACGGTGTATTCATCCGTTTTATCGTTATCACTAAACGCTGGTAGTACGGAGCTATCCGTTTCTTCTATTGGCATCTCTGCGCTGCGTAGATGTAAATAATGTAATCAGTGCTCGCTTCTGTGTCAGTGGGCCCTTTTTATTTTATTCAGTATTTCTGCATGCCCGAAATTGGTTGTCTTCCACGTTTTGGCTTCTCTGAGCCTGGCAGCGCTCTTTGCGGCCGTACCATGGATGAAAATATGCAGCGGTTGCAAATGAAATATCATTTTAAGCCCTTCCTGAGGTGCGCAACTTACTGCTGCCGATATGGCAAAGCATGCGAGTCTTTACAACTTCTTATTATTTTCCTGTTATTATCTTTGTCTAGAACCCTCTACCATACTAAGGACTCGTGGGTTGCAATTGGTCTGATGACTTTGGTGTAAATCCCATAGAAGAGGTACGGTGATAGTAGTCTCCATTGATTTCCAAAGGTCCCCTTGCACGTGTAGAGATTTCCTGGCTCTCTCCTCTAAATTCTTTTTCCAACTTGGAGTCGAGGTATTTTGCCTCGGAGGAAATATTCAAAGTAGTTTCACCTAATTTCGGGTTATGAAAGTTTTATATTCTTTAAGTTAAATTTAATTAGCATAAAATTGTGACCAATCAAAAGCAATTGAGCTGTCCACCTGGGAACGAAACGTATGGTTGTTGTTTCCTTGTCAGTTTGCTATCGGGCTGAGGCTCTCCCACTTTGACAGATCGCAACTATTAACATATTTGACTTTTAACAATCACCTACATACAACGGAAGTGTGAAAAGCTATTTTTTAATTTGTGTTATCTTAAGCGTGTCCGTGTATTATGTGAAACTATTGTTTAAATAAATTTTAATTGGAGTATAAAAACTAATTGTGCTAAAATGCTTAGTAAAACAGAAGAAAGAACGCGGAATATTTAAGAAAACTCGTAATTGAGCTTACAGCAAAAATATATGTAAAAGACGTGTGATTTCTGGAGTACCGACTGTGCATACATATGTATGTAAATAGATACATACATACATATGTGCAATTTTTATCGCCTTTTACCTTATTAAACGTGAATTTAACTAAACGAAGACCCTTAAAAATGTGCGCAATGAACATAAATTCGTGGCTATCGAGATCGATGTGGCGTCATAAATTGTAATGTTAATTAAACGTAAGTTGGCACCTTAACTGCGAATTTTCACGACAAACGGCGAACAACGGCAATGGGCAATGCAAGACAATAACAACAACAACACAAACAACAACAACAACAATAACCAATACAAGGCTAACTGTCTAAGTGAGAGAAAAAAAAAAAAGAATAAAAGGTGTATAAGAACTAAAGTCATGTGCCAACAACAAAACAAAAAACAAACAGGAAATATCGCAAATTCAAGTGATTACTTAGCCAGGATTGTACTAGCAACACGTATGTACATGTACAATGGAGGCATGCATAGGCAAGCGTTGAACTGTTATAGCTTTGACAAAGAAAGTGGAAAAGTAGAGTTTTTTAAGAACTAACTTGTCTACTGCGAATCACTTAAGTGAAACAAAATAAAAGTAAATGAAATTAAAAAAAAAACAAAACGAGTCAAATATTTAAAATACAATAAATTAAATTAAGTTTCATTAATTATATTTACACACACAATATTTAAAAACAAAATAAAGAAAAATAGTAATTTTGGCATCGGAGTGCTGTGAATACATACGTTCGTTTTTGTTCTTGTGTGAATTTTTTGCTGTATTTAATTTTATTTTTTAATTTGAATGTACCCGCATTACTTTAAAAAAATCGTTGTGCTCATTCACCTAATGCACAAGCGATCTCCATACTATTGACCATTACCCAAAAATCTGAACTCTACCATACTTCAGTTGTTGCATGCAACAGCAGCACCAGTCAATTGTATTGTTAACAACGACAACATCGTTACTTTATTGAAAAGGTAGCGGTAATTTGTTGAAAGTAACGCTTTGAAACACTTGTTACGTGCCGTAAAAATAAAAACAACAAATCCTTAAACAAATTTTACGCATATCCAATCCTACGAACACTTGCATCTAGCGAATCTTAGCATTGCGTAGCGAGTAGCACAATCATGCCATCAAAACCGTCGCCCTCTCCACGATCAACGGCATCGCGGCGACAGCAGCTACTCATTCGCTCAACCGTCCACTACAATCTGCGTTCATTCAATTATGTTGCTGACGAGCCCCAACGCATCTACCAGCTGTGGCGCATTACCGATACGGTATTGCAAAGTCAACAGGAGCAGCATCAAATGCAACACCGACGACAACAACTCCCTTGTAAACATTATCAACAGAATGTCTGTAACATAGCGCTATTCATGGGCATCACTGCTCCACATTTAAAATTTTGCAACAACAACAAGTTCCTATTAATATTGTTCCTCTGCGTTTCTTTATTACTGCTCGCCGGCAATTGTCTACCCACAGTCATGGCAGCCACAAATCCGCGCATACCCTATAGACCACCGAAAGCGGAACCGGGCGAATGCAGAAGCATCGATGTGCGTAACGAATGCGCTAGTCTGAATCAGCTGCATAACTGCACTGTTATTCGTGGCTTTCTGTTGATAGTCCTTTTGCCATCGTTGCGCAGGGGACCGCAAGAGGTTTGTGATTATGGGAAGTATAGCTTTCCTTTGCTGCGTGAAATTACCGATTTTCTGATATTCCATGATGTGAAGGGACTGCGCAGTATACGTGATCTCTTTCCCAATTTGGCTGTGATACGTGGCCGCCGTTTGTTCCTGAACTATGCACTTGGCATTACTAATATGCCTGATTTGGAAGCGGTAAGTGTTTGTATGTAGGAGTTAAAAATTAAAATCGGCATTTTCTTAAGCGGGACATGAGCGTCACATCATTCAATTAGTTCGAGAAACTCGGCCACCGATTACCTTTTCAATTTGCTTCTTGTTGTTTTTTTTTTTTGTTTTTTTGTTTTTTGTTTTTTTCCGCAAACAAAATGCATTCAATCAGAAAGGTTAGCGACGTTTCAATGGGAGTGTATGCTACTGAGTCAAGCATTCTTAAAAATCTTGGCCCATAATTTTTAATTATGTAATTTTATTTTCTTTCTGCACAGTTTGGAAAGTCAATTATTACTCTTAGAAATTTTGATGCTGACTTCAGTAACCGGCGTAGCCAAGTTTTTCGCATTCCCTTTTTCAAATAACAACATTTCCCAGCGGCAATAGACCTGGTTCTCCCTCCAGTTTCGCAATGTAGAATCTTTTGACTTTCTGTCCTTTTGTGTAGTTACGCCAAATATTCATTCGACGTGCATACTGACCATAAGAATACTGTTACATCCTTAGATAAACTGTCGTATGCAAAATTAAAGTACGCGATATCCAAACTGGAGAAAGAAAATTTAAATTATCTCCATAAAAAAAATTCAACCAGCAATTATTTAAGTGGGGATATCACTCTTTTACGGAACTGAAGGCTTAGTACTTCCACAAAAAATTAGTTAATCGTTATAGCTTAAAGACAATTTCTTATTAGGCTCACAGTATACAGTAAACCAGCCATTGACAATATGCTTATTTGAAAATTCCCAACAAGCAAAATAAACTTAAAGAAAGTTTTTTGTAAGTTTTCAATTATAAACATTAAACTTACAAAACGTTGATTTTTTGTTTATAAAACGCTTGAAAGTAAGCGTAATATAATCAAAAAGGAACATTGGTTATAAGCGTAGAAATATAAACTTGTAATAAATCTTCAAAAGAAAGCTTTTTATAAGCGTAAAAGTGTAAACTTATAATAAAGGTTCAAAAAAAGTTGTTTATAAGCGTATGAATATAAACTTACTAAAAATTTTCAAAAGAAAGCTTTTTATAAACATTTTTATAACCCTTTATTTAAAGATATTTCATTAAAAACTCATACATAGATTGCTTAGCATTTAGAAACTAAACGCAATGCGAATTTTCGGCAGACTCATCTACAGTCGCGAAAATATAAATAGGGAATAGACATTTTAGCATACAAATTCACAATAACACATACAAATTAAGCATTAAAAAGTTAATTATTACATCTTGTTGCGTGCTTTCAATTACTTGCGGTTATTAGCAAATTGGAAAAACGACATCGATGCAGCTATATATTCCGCCTCATCGCCGCCATTGTCATTGATGAACTTTTCTGAAAAAAATTGAATACATTTTTAATTGAATGTTAAACTAAGAAAGGATAAGGAGAACTCATCATTTGAAGACTCGAATGCTCCACCCACCGATTAGCGCAGCGGGTCCTGGATTGGATTTTTTTACCGCATCGGTTTTATTTAATTTTTTCTTTAAATAATATATTTTTAAAAACGTAAACACGTCACTTACGATTGAAAAAGTGTTATATTTACTACTTCATGTCGTTGGCATTGGCATTTCATTTATAAGTTTAAGTTATTTATAAACATTCGCTCTCAAAACTTATTAAAGGATTGTTTGAAAATACTTTTAATAAGCTTAATATTAAAAATGCTTATTTAACGCTCATTTTAGCAAACTTACTTTAAGTTATTTTTAAAAACATTTACTGAAAAGCTTGTTGGGTTAATACATGAAATATTGTGCATGTATAGGATTATTTTGTCATTAACCCATAGGCAATGACTGGTGCAAAAGTACCCCCAAATGTTTGTTGATATATTTGAAATGTAAATTTTAACAGCGAAATTCGTAAACAAAAAATAATAAAACAAAAATATTGTTGATGGGAGGTGGTCGTGGTTATAGACAGATTTCACCAAAATTTAATACTATCCTAAATTATACCAAAGGCAACTTCGGCACCGACTTTCGTTAAAATATGTAAATTTTGTTCGAGTTAGCGTGTTTACAAACAGATACGACTGAACCAATTCATTTCGTCATTCTGAATATTTTGATAAATATGTATGTAATAATATTTGTATATACATTTTATGCCGTTGAAAAACGGCCTTGCTTATCTGCATAAACCTTTCCTGCATTAGTTCGAGCGTCGATATATAACTTTGGGTACATGTTTCATAAAAACTTTGGAGATCTCCACTATAAAAGTGGTATATTTTTAAATTAGAGAGTTCTACCTTTAAGCTAAGTAATACTTGTTTTACTCCCTAATTTATGGGTCCATTTTCCAAAATCAGCCCACCATTATTGACTAAAAGTTGTGTTTGGAACCAGATATGACTTATGTAGGAACTGCATCCGGTTATAATCGCTTACGCTGCAAGCCTGATTTGCTAGGAATTTTGTTTTTCTCGTTGTTTTATTTAAAGTGACTAGGAAATAGTTGCCACTATAAGAAAATATTGAAATTGGATTTCATTTGGGTTAAAGAAAACGACAGCTGTGAAAAAATATCAACCAATACATTCAAGTAAATTGTCAAATAAGCATATTTACATTTTTTGTTTTGCCTATCTGGATTACTGTATACTGTGATTAGGCTAGGCACTTTTTCCAATTCTTCAATTAATTTTATATTTATGTAACTCGGAACTTAATATTTTCCCGCTGAGAGTAGAACTTTATTGTGTTCTTTAAACTTTCAATTTTCAATATAAACGTTGCTTGAAAAAATTTAATTATTGAATACGTACCTCATTTAGAGCTGATTTCACAGTGCTGAGTTAACTTAAGCAGCATTTACATGAAGCGATTTTGTAAACGATTCAACATCGCCTGAAAAGTTGCAAGCGATATTACCGCTTTCTAGAACATTTAAACACAATTTACACAGGCGATTTTGTTGAAAGCGATGTTGAATAGCTTAAAGTACGTTTACACGAGCCCCAAATTTCGTAATTTGGGCAGCATTCTCAATATCAGCTTGATATATTTCTCAATTTGGTGAAATTGAGAAAAGTTAGAAATTTGTTCGTTGCAACTTTGAAGTTTTATAACTTTTAAGTGATTTATTCGTCTAAAAAATTATTTATCAATAGATAAANGGTTGCTTGAAAAAATTTAATTATTGAATACGTACCTCATTTAGAGCTGATTTCACACAATTTACACAGGCGATTTTGTTGAAAGCGATGTTGAATAGCTTAAAGTACGTTTACACGAGCCCCAAATTTCGTAATTTGGGCAGCATTCTCAATATCAGCTTGATATATTTCTCAATTTGGTGAAATTGAGAAAAGTTAGAAATTTGTTCGTTGCAACTTTGAAGTTTTATAACTTTTAAGTGATTTATTCGTCTAAAAAATTATTTATCAATAGATAAAAAACAAAATGTCTTCGAAATTGGTGTTCAAATTTAAATTTTTTCATGTGAATATTTACAATTTCAATTGAGAATCGAAATTGCCCAATTTGAAGGTCGTGGAAACGTACGTTTAGGAAATTCTCGGCTTTAGATTCTGCAGATAGCTACAGATTTTCAGTACAAAAACTGTAAGTTAATTCCGAGTTTGAGTTAACTCTTCACTGCACTATGGTCTAAATGCCTGTTTTTCTGGCCAAAACTAATTATTTCTTTATATGTTTTTTGTTGATTAGAATTCGTTTCCCCACATTTTTGAACAAGAAAATCTTAACCCTTGACGACCAATGATGGGTCATAAGGGGTAATTTGTTAATTTCTGATTTTATTGAAAAAGTTTGAATGCATTTTTTTTTTATATAAATATTGAAAACAAATTCCACCTAGTTACGAATGCAATTAATTTTAAATAATATTGGCAAATTATATTAAATTTCATTGAACACCTGAATGCTCTGAATTTCCTAATTTGTCTGCTGAAAAGTTAAAAGGAGTAGCAACAAAATTGTAAACAGAGTTTTGTTCCCTCTTTATTGAGTTCTTCCCTCCAAATAGTTTGCTACTGATAGTATAAAGAATACCTATAAAAAGAGCCATTTTCTCAGAAAACACTAAAAACCGCAACATGAAATTGACAAATTAAACTCAAACTCAAAACTCTTAATTTAACACATTTTTGATAGTCTTAACACGCCCAAATACGGCCAACATTTTAAAAGCATATGGGTCATTCCAGCGAAGACGACACCTCAGGTATAAAAAAAAAAATTACATAAATTGTTTAAATCTGTAAAATTAGTAAAGCAGGTAGAATAATTCTTTAGAATAAAATTTTTATCGATTTATTTTTCACTATTTTCTGTATTTAATTGTTATAAATGCATATACAATATGCTGTAATATTTTTTTCATCAAGTTTTTAAAGCATTCCTTATGTACTAAAGATGAAAATGCAAAGAATAATAATCCAAAAAGAAAGAACAATTCATGAACTTTAAAATGGTGGTAAGTTGTTACAAAAATACATTTATGGTGAGAAGTTAAAAAAAATGCTTATTGGATGTCCCACAGCAAAATATGTATTTTTTAACGTAACATGCAAATTCTCAAGTTTCCCATTGTTTGAATGAGGCCCCCTTATTAAAAATGTAATAAATATTCACATCATACCAGCGGTGTCCATTTAACTCTCGAACTACTATGTGTCCTCAAAGGTGACTCGTCCCACCCGTCAAAAAATTTCCCATCCGTCACAAGCTAAAATTGTTTTTATTTATTTTTTATTTTAAAATATAATAATGCCATTAAAGGATAAAAGGGTACTTAACATTTTACTAACTTCATTCGAGAAAACCGCTATAAACGAAATATTTATAGATAGTTTGTCTAAAATTGGGAAACGAATCCAACAACTCAGAGAAGCGGGTGTCATCGTTGTTCCACCCGCAACGCTTGGAAAATGTTAAATTTCTGACTTCAAGTGTGAACAGTTTTGACGCAAATTAATAGTTAAAGAGAATTTACTAAACGTTTGAGCAAAAACGAGTTTAAATGTCCCACCCGTCACTTTGGAATGCCCCATATTCAAAAATCATTTTTAAGAAAGAAAAAAATAGTTAAAGTGTATATGAAAAATTAATTTTTCACTCAAAAAAAAAAGCTCTATAAAAGAAGACAGTTAAAAATCTTAGGGTACTTACTTTTCTGTTTGTCCCTATATTTTTGATAATTTTTTAGATCAGTATTAACTTAAAAAGTGTTGTTCGAAAATAGCTAACAAACAGAATACAAAATCGATTCCAGTATTTCACTAACAGACAACGACTTTGTTCATTTTTTACAAAAACGGAAGACACCGTTGTTTGGTTTGAAGTTTTGTTTATCAAATACTAAGGAGAAAAAGTTTACTTTTGTAAGTACGAAAGACGACTTTTGGCCACATAAACTGATCAAGTTACGTATAGTGCATTGCAGCAACGAAATTTTAAACATCCTTTTGTCTCCTCTCTTTACTGAAATTAGATTTTATCACTAAAACAAAATCGCAATATTTTGATATCACACATCTTTAATATCTACTCGTAGCGAATTTCTAATTATCTAAAAATAATGAGAGTTTGACTGCTGCTTGTTTACTACATTATGGCTTTTTACAAAAGCAAAGTTACATACCTTTTCTATGTCCTATTATCTAAAATACAAGAACATAGAATAAAAAAAATAAAAAAAGTGATGTTAGTAGAGCTTAAAAGTTATTTTTGGCCAGAAAAACACGCATTAAGATCATTTTTACTAAAATTTTATTTAACATTTTTTATTTCAGCTGGAATTTAAATCTCTAATTGCCATTCAACGTGGACACGTTTATATAAATAATTGTCCAAAACTATGCAACTTAGACAAGGTATGAACAATTTTTTAAATAATAGTTGCGTTCCTCAACTTTTATGGAAAATCAACTGATAAAACTGTCAAAAAGCAAAATGCGCTCAGAGAAAACCTTATTTACTCCCACCTTATCGCGAGTTGGGGAACGCAACTAATGATGATATCAAACCTCTTTGAGTTAAAAAATTTTAAAACTGGAAATTCAAATTAATGTTTCGAATGCATAAAAAATTTGGTATAAAAAGTTCCCGCAGGGAACTCCAAGATTGAAAAAAAAAAATACACATATCGTCGCTACCTTAATTCACAAAGGCCACAATCAACAAATTTTTTAATTTATAGAAGAAGCAAAAAACATTATAAAGAGTATCAAAAACAGGTATGTCTTTTAAAAAGTTGCATGTAACTCCGCTGTTTTTGGTACCAACATTTTAAAATTTTTATTGAAGGTGTGTTATAAATTATAAATTATAATTTATAATACATCCTATTAAAATCTGTAAAAAACGCAGTTTCGTTAAAAGTGTTGGTGTAGGCCGTGTGAATTAAGGTATGCAGATATCTCTACATGGAAAGTTCCATGTCAATATATATGGAATTTTCGATAGTTTTTTATCGTTCCTCAACTTTTCCACCTAGGTGCATATCGTTACTCATATGTTCTGTAGTTGAGACAATAGCCATCATATTCGAAGTTACTTACGGCAATCCACATTATTTTTTCTAGAATTGCCGCGCCTATTAAAGGGAATCGAATAAATTAGCAGATTTTTCGTTTATAAAAAGCTGAATAAAAAAGTAAACTNCAAAAAGCAAAATGCGCTCAGAGAAAACCTTATTTACTCCCACCTTATCGCGAGTTGGGGAACGCAACTAATGATGATATCAAACCTCTTTGAGTTAAAAAATTTTAAAACTGGAAATTCAAATTAATGTTTCGAATGCATAAAAAATTTGGTATAAAAAGTTCCCGCAGGGAACTCCAAGATTGAAAAAAAAAAATACACATATCGTCGCTACCTTAATTCACAAAGGCCACAATCAACAAATTTTTTAATTTATAGAAGAAGCAAAAAACATTATAAAGAGTATCAAAAACAGGTATGTCTTTTAAAAAGTTGCATGTAACTCCGCTGTTTTTGGTACCAACATTTTAAAATTTTTATTGAAGGTGTGTTATAAATTATAAATTATAATTTATAATACATCCTATTAAAATCTGTAAAAAACGCAGTTTCGTTAAAAGTGTTGGTGTAGGCCGTGTGAATTAAGGTATGCAGATATCTCTACATGGAAAGTTCCATGTCAATATATATGGAATTTTCGATAGTTTTTTATCGTTCCTCAACTTTTCCACCTAGGTGCATATCGTTACTCATATGTTCTGTAGTTGAGACAATAGCCATCATATTCGAAGTTACTTACGGCAATCCACATTATTTTTTCTAGAATTGCCGCGCCTATTAAAGGGAATCGAATAAATTAGCAGATTTTTCGTTTATAAAAAGCTGAATAAAAAGTTTACNTATCGCGAGTTGGGGAACGCAACTAATGATGATATCAAACCTCTTTGAGTTAAAAAATTTTAAAACTGGAAATTCAAATTAATGTTTCGAATGCATAAAAAATTTGGTATAAAAAGTTCCCGCAGGGAACTCCAAGATTGAAAAAAAAAAATACACATATCGTCGCTACCTTAATTCACAAAGGCCACAATCAACAAATTTTTTAATTTATAGAAGAAGCAAAAAACATTATAAAGAGTATCAAAAACAGGTATGTCTTTTAAAAAGTTGCATGTAACTCCGCTGTTTTTGGTACCAACATTTTAAAATTTTTATTGAAGGTGTGTTATAAATTATAATTTATAATACATCCTATTAAAATCTGTAAAAAACGCAGTTTCGTTAAAAGTGTTGGTGTAGGCCGTGTGAATTAAGGTATGCAGATATCTCTACATGGAAAGTTCCATGTCAATATATATGGAATTTTCGATAGTTTTTTATCGTTCCTCAACTTTTCCACCTAGGTGCATATCGTTACTCATATGTTCTGTAGTTGAGACAATAGCCATCATATTCGAAGTTACTTACGGCAATCCACATTATTTTTTCTAGAATTGCCGCGCCTATTAAAGGGAATCGAATAAATTAGCAGATTTTTCGTTTATAAAAAGCTGAATAAAAAGTTTACTCCATTATTTTTCGGTAATCAAAATTATGGAAAAGCATATATAGATATAAGCTCAGTTTAAAAAAAAAAAAAAAAAAACTTAATGAAGTTTAAAGTACAGCCATCTTTTGTGTTCATAAAATCAATAATTAAAACTACATACGAATGATGTAACTTTTTTTCGTTACAATCTGTCTCATTTAGGTGCATTTATTTCCAAGAAATGAAATTTCCATTTTTCATCCCTGGTAAGTAGAATCTCGACAACTCAAAATTCGCTATAATTCGTAGCAAAAGGGACACCAATATATTTCGAGTTATCGAGCTTACACATGTGCATTTGAAGCATAAGCATTGAATTTATTTCTCTCAACCCGGAACTCCATGGCATGCATATACTACGTATGCGTGCGTTTGTCAGATAAGAGGAATATACAATTTCGTATGTCCACACTTACACACACAGCACCGCACGCATACAAATATGCATGCTATGGAGGCCCTGTTTCACTTTTAATCCGAAAATTCCTAGATAAATTGGGATCGCCTTACACTGTCCGTGGGTGAAAATCAGGTATTTCCTATAGCGCCAGAGAGCTGCCCAACAAAAACTGTTTGCCAACGCTGTGCTACCGAGTATTGTTGGTCCAATGATGTTTGCCAACGTTTCGAAAATGACAATCTGATCGATACGAAACAGTGAGTATTGAATTTAATCAAAATTAAAAACTTTTCCAATTAACGTATCTAAGCGGTGTGCAGTTTTTATTTTTTGCCTACGCACGAGGCAACTGAAACATAACATTTTATTACATTGCTTATATTTTAAATACAAAGTACAAAATTGTTTTCTGGGCGTTCATTGTGATATACCTTTTGCATCTGGCGCTTTACTGGCAAAGTTATAAATGTCACGTAAAGCCACAAAGTTTTATCTGACATCAGCTTGAATTCGGGAAGATTTTCAAAAACTTTGCAGTTTTTTTTATCTGTCAACCCCTTTCACAACCATTGTAGTTCTATTTATTTGTTAGTAAGCGTAAGTTATGACATACTTATTTTTTCTTACTATCAAATGGTTTCGTTTACAGAGGCATCCAGCATTGTCATAGCGAATGTCTGGGTGGTTGCTCTAACAGCTCAAGCGTCGGTTGTCTAACATGTAAAAACTTAATGGATCACGGGTCATGCGTGAAAGAGTGCCCACCGGATAAGTGAGTATACAAAATAAAAATTCCGAAAATTAATGCTATTGCAACTTTTATTTTCGCATTTTAGATATTTATTTGGCATATTTCAAAACTGCTATACAGAGTCTGAGTGCAAGCAAAACTTGAATATGACTATCGAAAACGACCAATGTTTGTTACACTGTCCGCAGGGTTCTATATTCGATGTGAGCATTTCTTGTTTTAATCACCAGGGCAATTCGGGCTAAGATGGTAAAAAGTCTTTCGTAAGACAAATGAAAGACAGATGACAAGATAGTTCGAAAGACTTTTGTTATTCTAGCACAAATGTCTTGAAAAAAAGCTTCCTCATTCACCACTGGTTTGAGAGAAAGCAGTTGTACATATATCATTTAGCTCGCATCGCTCCAATAGTCGCAATGGCCGAATGGGCAGAGCACCAGCGTGCCATTCGAGACGAGTTCAAGTCAGAGGCAGAGGATTTTTTTTTTTTGTTATTTTAATTTAATTTTATTTATTTTAATTTTTAGATTTTATTCCTTTAAAAAGAAAAACATATTGTTTTTATTTTCATTTAATTTTTGACCCAATTTTATGTATATTTTCTTTTTTAATATTTTTTTTTTAAATTAATTTTTATACATTATGTTATGTTATGTTATTTTTTAAAAGCAAAAATACGTTGTTTTTTTTTATTTTAACATTTTTATTGAGCTTTGTACCACGATTTTGTTTATTACGGAAAATTGAAAAAGCAACAAAGTTCAAGCGGTAGAAGTTATAGCAGCTATATTGTTGAAATTTTGATTTTTATTTTATGTATTTTTTCTTTTTTAATCTAATTTTTTTTTCTAAATTTAATTTTTTCTTAATTTTTAGATATTATATACATATTTAAAAAGATTTTTTTTTTATATATCGTCACTATACACGAATAAAGGCGCGCTAGTGTTTTGAGGGCGAAAAAAGACGCGTAAAAAAAGTTTACGAAAAAATTCGCTTAAGGAAAACTTTCTTCGCTGAGTTTTTTGTATGCGTCTTTTTTCGTGGTCAACTTATGAGCTCGCGCCTTTATTCTCGTATAGTGACGATATTATTTAATTTCTAGGAACTCATTTTATTTTTTATTTTTTAATTAGTATTTTTTCTTTTTTAGTTAAATTTTGTTTTTAATTTTTTAGGTTTTATTGTTTATAAAAGAAAGAAATTTTTAATTTTTAGAAAGGTATGGTATTTATTTTTCTTTTAATTTAGTTTATTTTTCCTTGTTTTAAATTTCCTTTTTTTAATTTTTAGACTTAATTGTTTTAAACATACGAATATGTTGTTTCTTTTAATTTTTTGGATCTTATTTTATTTTTTGTCTTTATTCGGTTTAATNTTCCTTTTTTTAATTTTTAGACTTAATTGTTTTAAACATACGAATATGTTGTTTCTTTTAATTTTTTGGATCTTATTTTATTTTTTGTCTTTATTCGGTTTAATTTTTTTTTATTTTTAGATTTTGTTTTAAAATTAAAATTTATATTCAATAATTTTATTGAGCTTGAGGCCGTTTATTTTAATGAAAACTATTGTGGTGATTTCCAAAATAGGTATCACTTCTACAATTTAGAAATTATTTTTGATTTTCCACAATAGTTCTCATTAAAAAAAACGGCCTCAAGCTCAATAAAATTGTTGAATATAATTGTTATA
>NW_016170013.1:0-16459 GCF_001687245.7 Rhagoletis zephyria
ACATAGCCCCCATACCTTAAGGTAAGACGTATTCTACGTCAAAAACTCAGTCCAATGTCAAATAATAATTTGTGTGTCATATAAAACAGAAAATTTTGTAGAGCTAAACAATTAAAATTAAAAAATTCTTAGAGCGGAAGAACGAATAGTTATTGAAAAAGTCGTCTGAAAATGTTATTCTTGAAAATCCTTGAAATTTTGCAATAAAATTTTTGAAAAAAAAAATTATATTTAGCACTGATATACACACCTCGAATTTTCGAAGATTATAATTAATTGTTTTGCTATTTCGAAAACCCATACTTGAGTTATCAAATACTAAAAAAAAAATACGCGGAAAGTATTTAAATGTTATTTAAGTAATTAAAGTCTGCTTTTATCCCCATTTATCCATTTTACGAGCCAATGCTCTTTACTTCGTTTTACTTACATATTTCCTTCTTACCAAGTAGTGCTACAATTGATTTGGCCTTTGTTCCTAAAATGTGAAATACTCCTACCAACAACACATTATTTCTTCAATTCCTCTGCCGAATAATTTTAAGTTTATATCTGACAATTCGAAAGTCACCGGCAAGATTAAATGAGATTTTTAATTAATTGCACAATTAATTATGACAAAATGTTGCTAGATTTCACAAAAGCAATTCGAAATTGGGCACAAATACCCAATGCAAGTCGCGTACTCGGATAGGTAAATCCCATCGCATGCACACAGCCATACATATATTTATGTTTTGTTTGTACGTGTGCGTATATGTACATATCTAACAGTGTTGAGTTTGCAGTGCAAATCTCTTGCAGTTGCAATGAAATTAAGATTGCATGACAAAATTCTAATATCGTTGATATTGTGTTGCTGTGTGACGACATTCGCTTTACTGCCGCTGAGCGATTTGGATATTTGGCTGACGATAACCAATTTTGCTTCGAAATTCAATGCAAATTAAAGTGGAAATTTGCAACGGATGCCAAATTATTTCATTAGGAATGAGGTAGGCAATTCGTGTCGCAGAATTTAAGGTAATAAGCTCAAATGGTATGGGGGCTTTTGTAGCACATACACATATTAAATGTGACTATCATACATGCTTACGTAGTTATTTGTACATACTTACTAAACAAAGTAAATTGTATGTACACTAGGGTGGTCCAAAAACAGTAAAGTCGGAATTGTAATGGTCTCACCTCCTGGGATTGTTCTATAACGGCAAAAGTATACCCTTATTTTTTTATTTTGAAATCAAAAAACTACTTAGAGGTCGCTCAAAGCGCTCAAGGTTTTCCATGTATTTTTATATGCCAAAAAAAACAATTTTTTGTAGAAATGTTATAATATTCTTGAAAATCAATATTTTTCGATTGGAAAATCCTGGTTCTCTGCAGTAGACTTTCAGTAATAATACCTAATTGTTTATTTAACCTTTGTTTTAATACTAACGAGTTCTTATTGTTCCTCCCATTGTATTTTTCGGGGTTTTAATTTGAAATTATAGTTGCGATGAAAAAGTGGCTAACTAAACAATTTGGTGTTATTACTGGGAATCTCCTGCAGATAAGCAGCCTTTTCAGACAGAAAAATATTGATTTTCAAGAATTCTATTACATTTCTACGAAAAGTGTTTTTCCCCCATATAAAATACATGGAAGACTTTGAGCGCTTTGAGCGCCTTCTAAATATTTTTTGATTTCAAACATGAGAATTCCGACTTTATTTTTCACATTCATTTTTGGACCACCCTAATGTACACATATGTATGTATATATGTATATGTGAAGTTGCGGTGGCATGTATGTACCATTCGCTTGCTTGCTTGTAGGTAATAATGACTTGTTGTTGATAAAATTAGCACGCATGGTAAGGACGTGATGGTGTGACAAATAAATCAATTTGTGGACATTTGAACTGTAGCCAGCTATTGCAACCTTCGTTTGTGCCCTCACGAATTGTCTGCCACCGGGAGTTCCATGCTGTTTTTGTGTGCCCCAATTAGTTGAAACAATTTTGTTTTGAAGCAGATAGTTTACGATTGTCAAGTTTGCTTTGGTGGTTCTTAACATACACATCGTTACATTAATATAGAAAGGCCCTATCTCATATTAACGCTGAAATAAAAAAGCCGTAACTAACTAAAAAATTCAAAATTCACTTTTTGATTTAATGTAATGAATTTCATGGAACTATAAGTCCGTTAATATCGTTTTATGCAACACAAATTTTAAAATGTAACTGACGATATGAGAGAAGGCCTTTCTATATTCTATATATTTATATATTAATGATGTTGTTTGTTACTTATGCTTATTTATTAATTTTTAAGATTTTTCAATAAAAACATATAAATTTTAGCTTAAAATTTTTTAGAACACTGAAAAAAATTCATCAAATTTTCATCAAAAACTTTTTTCTCAAAAGTATTTATAGCCCATTTAATTTTAGTGTGATAATGTGTTTCAAGTGGCTGAAAATTACCGTTAATTTTTTAGAATTTTTTTGCCGAACGTGTTGCGAGAGCACTTAAAATGGGAAAATTATAAAAAAATGGTAAATGCGGTACGAAAAACTTGGGTACTTAGGCGGGTTGGGTACATAAGAGGGGAGATACATAAAAGAGGGATTTTCTTCAGATAACATCAAAATATTCACGGGGCCCAAAAATGTTGGTTACTTAAGCGGGTTTCGCTGTATATGACTTTTAAGTTAAGACGTGTGAGCAAACGCGTTAGCTGGATGCAGGGATGGGCGTAATCAGGAAAATTAATAATCGAATAAAACAAAAATAAGAATAAATTTTAATTCATCATTTCAACAATTCGAAATTGCTTGAATGAAGAACAAAAATTTATTCGTTATTTTAAATTACTTGAATGATGAATAACAATTTATAAAATAAGAAAAATTTATTCGAATAAATTTTTATTCCTCATTCAAGTAATTTCAAGTATCGAATAAATTTTTATTCATAATTCAAGCACTTTCGAATGATGAATAAATTTTTATTTATCATTCAAGTAATTTCAAATAACGAATAAATTGTTATTCATCATTCATTCTTTCTTGATCACAGTACAGGTAGACAATCATGGTAAATGTTCGTGTCTTACATACATATTTATTGTGTGCGAAATATTAGAAAATATAATATCAGAAACTACATATGTATATATGTATACAGGACATGCACATTTAAAATGTTCGTCTACCTGGTACTGTGATCAAGAAAGAATGAATAAATGAAAAATTATGCGTTATTCAGTAGTACATACTTGAATTATGAATGAAAATTTATTCTTCATTCTAAATTACTTGAATGATGAAAAAAAAAATGAATTCGTCATTCTAAGGGCCTTATTCTGTATCACAAACGATAGGCAAAACGAACGATTCGTCTGCAGACGACGATTTTTTTAAAGAAAAAGTAAAAATGCTTTTTAAGTGTACATCTTTTTTCTTTCTTATGCATTTCCTCTATAAAACAATATATTTCTTTAAAAGTATAATATGCCCTTTCGCTATAAATATTTAAATTAATATATATAAATCAAAAGTTAATTTTTTATGAGTGAGATATTCGCTGTATTTTTCTCATCTCACCATTTCTAAATCTTAATAGAAAAAACACTTTCTGTGAATGCCGAAATTGCAGGAATAGAGAGCATAAGTGAAATAATTTTAAGTAAATTTGGTAAATCTTTCTAAGTATTTTTAGGAATGTTGCCATTTTTGATCTCTGCAACCATTATTTTAAAGTATATTTATTTTAATATTCATATTTCAGTATACATGTTTCCATTTTAAAAAATTTCTTTCTTACAAATGACTGAAATATATTTATATTTATAATTGAAGAAATATAGTATTTTTGCATACTATATTTTTTCCCAACAGTATATAAAGAATGTACACGAAAAAAACTGGTCGCAGATAACCAAGCATAGCTCGGTTAATCATAACATTAAANAGTATATAAAGAATGTACACGAAAAAAACTGGTCGCAGATAACCAAGCATAGCTCGGTTAATCATAACATTAAAATAAAAATCGGTAATAAAAATCGGTAGACACTTAAAAAGCTGGAAGCATTTTCCACCTTACTGCATCATTTATTTTTAGTAACAAAAGTCAGTGTAGAAACGAGGACCAAGAAAGAAATCGATCGCGAGTTAATATTGCGCAAAAAGCTGGAAAATCCCAGCATGGTCCATAACGACATCGCAAAAAAGCTAAAATTTCCAAAGTCTACCGTTACTTATGTGCTTAAAAAATACAATGAATGTTTATCTTTAAAAAGGAACCCTGGTAGTGGTAGAAAAAAAGGATTTGCTTGCGAAATTAAGGCAAAGGAAGTGTTATCTGCTTTTAAGAAAAATCCTGGACTTTCGGTAAGAGATGTCGGCAAAAAATTAAACATGTCGTCTTCGTATATACAAAAAGTATGCAAAACAGCAGGACTACGTTCTTACAAAGTGAATGCAGCACCTAATCGCAACGGTGAGCAAAATTTGTTGGCGAAACAACGTGCTCGGAAATTGTACGACAGTCTCATACAAAAATTTGGCTGTATTGTTATGGATGACGAATCGTACGTAAAAGCCGATCTTAAACAAATCCGGGGCCGCGAATTTCACACTGCAAATAAAAGAGGCAATGTTGCAGATAAATATAAAAACAAAAAGTTTGACAAATTTCCCAAAAAGTTTCTTATTTGGCAGGCAATTTGCCAATGCGGCTTCAAAAGTGATCCTTTTGTAAGCACTGGTACAATTAACCAAGAAATTTATGTTAAGGAGTGTCTGCAAAAGCGACTTTTACCTCTTATACGTCTTCATAAAGATCCAGTGCTTTTTTGGCCTGATCTCGCGATATGTCATTACGGAAAAATGGCTTCAGGATGGTAACATAGAAACAAAGTGTATTTTGTAGCAAAAGAGGTGAATCCACCTAATTGTCCAGAGCATCGGCCGATCGAAACCTACTGGGCCGTTATGAAATCCAAACTTCTTAAGACCCACAAAGCTGTAAAAAACGCACAACAATTCAAAAATAAATGGCAGCTGGTTTCCAAGGAAATCACTGAAACTTCTGTGCAAGGGCTAATGAAGGACATAAAGTCAAAATTGCGATCGTTTGCTTATTACAAGGAGAATTAACTCTTTTTTAACGAATTTCAATAAAACTAAGTTTAGATGTAAATATATGTAAATATCGTTGAATTCCATTAATATATTTATGTTTTCTGCAGAATTCGAATTTATTCCCAATTTTTTCCTATACTAGTGCACCAAACAAGCCTATAAGTCCTCTTAAATGAATGTTCTGATATGATTCAAAAACCGGAGAGAGAGCAAAGGTTTCAAAAAAGTCTCGGACAGAAACAGAATTCTATAAAATGTTGCTTACGTTATTATCGCAAATAGATAGGGCTCGATATTTCGTTGAACTTTCAATTATTTTCCTCAAATTAAACCAACTTTATGATTGAGTTGCAGTTTTAGAAAATGACCTTTCCCATCATATTCTCTTTGGATGACGAACCTAAGATGTCTCCATATTGACAAGTGTCCATGAAAGAAGACCCTTGTCTTTTCTCCTCTTTGCAAAATTTTCTATTTATAAGTGTGTTATTTAAATAAATTGCATGTAGTTAGTATAAATAAGTTGATTATTTTTTTATGTAAACGCTGACAGATTTAAGCAATGATTGAGTACAAAAAAAAAGAAAATTTTAATATAAAAAATTAAGAGTTAAATTTAAGAGCAACTCCTGCGGCAATCGTATTTATACCGTCAGGCTTAAGGTAGGTAGCACTTAGTAACCGTACGCTCGCAACAGTGCTAAGAAGATAAGCGTAAATATAAAAAAAAGGTTTAACCAACGTAACGCCAACACCCATACTCAAAACTCGTACAAAAGCATACTCGTAATATGCTAGTGAATATGTTCTCATGTGCGTACTTACATCCTCAATCTCTACCCCTAATCGGCAGGTGAACATGGCGGTCGGTTAATTGAAAAAAGGGAGACTTAAGTAATGCAGGAAAAAAATTAAAAAATTACAAAAATACGCAATCTGGCCATAATGCCATAAGAAGGCGTTGATTGCTACTGCCGTAAAAATAAATCTGTGGAATGCATTTGCGTTTACATATGAATATCGAACAAATGTATATTAAATAGTTATTTTTTTACACCTATTTTTCTAGAATTGGTGGACAATAACGTAAACTGATTTTTACGTCCTTTTAGATTTATGCTTTTATGATTAAAACCAGCAATAAGCTGAATTTCACCAAAATCGGATAACATTAATATTTCCGTCCACTTTTACCGTTTTCGACATTTCTTCATTCCTAAGTGCAGATCATCGTACAATTGCATTTATCGGTTGTAAAAAGTTGTAAAATAAATGCTATGGAGTAAGGTAGTAGTAATGTAGTTTTCTGTTACTTAAGAAATTGAACTGAAACTTGGTTGCCTCCCTTTGGCTTTGTGTCACAAGCATCCTCAGACACGCCTTGGAATTTAAGCCATCTAACTTGCTATGCATTCGAAATGTCCGCAGCGCTGCTGCTCTTGGAATTACAATGCACATCTCAGCTTTATGATCAGCTGCATAACCACTGCTCATTTAGAGGCATGAAGCGTCGCCGAACGTATGCTACTCGATAGTTTTAAACGGCTTCTTTGCATTTTCGTTTTGTTTCATCACTGCATATTAGGTACTTATGTATGCTGCACTCAACACTTGCATTCGATTAGATATTATTCCTATCGTATGTTGTCACTGGGTATGACTTAAGTATGTCACCAGTGTTTATTTTGCAAATAATTGGATAAATGATATTAATAAAAAGTATCACGCCTCTGTATGTACATACTTACTTATGTCAACTTGGAAACTAAGTACCTTGTGCGCCATAGGTTTTTCGTTTTAAGCCTCAGAAATTGTTATAAAAACCTTTTAACCCAATAATTTTCAATGCTGTCGCTGTGTCTGGAAAAAATTGTCTAATAATTTTTAGTCCATTTACTTTATTCTACTTTTGTCTGTATGAAATTAAGGAAATCGACCACTTTAATCAGTTATAGCTCAGGCGTAGTGTTGACCTCGGTATGCTGTGAATTTCTTTAAAGCCGGACTATAATGCGGCTTTCGAAATATTGCGACCGTAGTGCCACCTATAGGATATATTTCACATCGAGTCCATATAAGCAATGTTATTGTGAATACTAGCCGATTTATTGTGGTGCAGTTATTTTTATCTATGTAAAAAAATACAGCTTTTTAATTCGATTTTTAAAAATATGTTGAGTATGAAGTTGTATAGCACATTCAATTTTAGAACAATAAAGTGCAAGTTTAAAGTAGCTGCGACTTACTGTTGAATTTTTGCATTTCTGTTTGTTGAAGGTGTTGTTCATTTCCTCCATATAAAAAAAAATCGTCGAACATACTTTCTATGAAAAAAATTACTGAAATCGTCAACAAAACAATTTTCCAAAAATCAATGGTGAATCGGAGCTACCTCCAACTTGATTTTTAACAGAGTTCACAAAAAGGGGGAGGTTATCAGTTCGTCGGAATATATATGTTTTTTAATGTATCTTACCGTATAACTTTGGACCAGTTAACAGATTTTGATAACTCTTTTTTCATCGGAAAGGTGGTACCTCAAAGGTGGTCCCATACTAATTTTGTTTAGATCCGATAATTGGATCGTGAAGAAATTAACGACAATCTTCAATTTTTAATCGACTTTCAAAAAAGGAGGAGGTTATCGGTTCGTTGGAATATTTTTTTTTTATGTATGTTACCGCATAACTTTGGACCACGTAAACCGATTGCGATGATTCTTTTTGCATTGGAAAGATAGTGTCCCAGAGGTGGTCCCATACTAAACTGAACGAGCTATAAAGCTGCATACTCCAAATGTTTATAGAAAATCGAATTAAAAAGCTCCAATTTCGACGGAAGTTTTTTAATTTTTTTTTTGTATGTCCATATGCTATATTTTATAAACAAATAATGAAAATTAAAGGAAAATATTATGATAAGTGGTAAATTCTTGTCAATGTGTGAGTGTCGTAAAGTTATGATGAGCACTATATATTCTAAATATGAACTTCACCGGATCATAAATATGAGTATTCCAAATGTATCGATCACCGCGCCATCTTTCGGATAAACTTTTTGTGGAGTTATTTCTTTACATGCAAGCAGGTTTAATAATCATACATAATCTCGACTCTAGCGCCACCTACCGTATATTTTAGATTTTTTGTAGCTGTATTTCCTTACATATTGTTAAGTAATTTATATCTTGAATATCAATAAAAATCGGTCAATAAATATGACGTGGACTCCTGCGCCGCATAGCGGACGAATACTTTACATTGCATTGCCATTGGGATCCGACCTATGCTGAAATTTTTAAATTATGAAATTTCAATTCCATAGCTCAACTGGAAGTTGGCTCAAAACCACCAGGTTACTAATCAAAGAGAATTTATATGAATGTGATAATTGCATCGCAACATTTACCATCTCTAAAAAATCGACCATGAAGTAGCCACAAGATGAAACGATGCCTGGTGCTCTGAGTGTTGGCAGAAAAACTGTCCATCCTGTTGATAACGTTCGTATTAATGGTAACAATAATCTTCTGAAATAGCTCGAGATGAAGGGAAGTAAAAAAGGGTCGTAAATATTGTAAAAAGGCACGTAAGCAGCTAAGTAACTTCGAATATACCTTCATTTATATGTACAAGTACATATGTACATAATTGGTTACTACTATTTTATCAATAACATCATAATAATTTAGGAAGATATTTTAGTATATTTTGGTCAAATTTGGTAGCAACAAATTTGAGCTTTCAACGAGAAAAGTAAAAACTTCAACATTTTAAAGATTTTGTTTGAGGGGTACATATTTAAAAAAAATGTTAAGTATTTACGCAATAACTACCTTGCCGTGAATCAAATTTTTTTTCGGGATCTAAAAAATAAAAAATATTAGTTAAAGTAAAGTTTGAAAGTTATTCACTGTATCTTATTCCCAAAAAAACGGAGATAGGCAGAAATGCGTGAGTGCAAAGAGCTTGAGATGCTGGCAGGCAGGAATGCAGCTCGAAATCAGAAAATAAGGAAACAATCAGAGAGCTTCAAGGCCATGGCTGGATTTTGTGGATATGAGGATCGGAATGTGATAACATATATCCCGAGCATACTTAAGATATGGAGAGAATACTTTCCAGTGCTTTGAATGGCGACACAGGTAGCACATTTAATTAAGAAGAACCCGAACCAATGTATAGGGATGAAGCTCACGCTCCTCTACTTGACCGAGACGTGGTGAGAACAGAAATAATGCGGCTGAGCTGTTCAAATCTGCGGTGAAGTGCTGGTAGGGAGCATGTACCAGCTTTTAAGCTGCCCGAAGATTGGAATGCCAGTGCACTATGCCCAATCAAAAAGAAGAGAGATCTCGCAGTTTGAGACAATTACAGTGCATTTCTTAATATTGCAATTAAGAGCCTATCGACGACAGAGTGTAGCTGCAGCCCTGGAAAACTACCATCGACCAGATTTTCATAGCACGTCAAATCCTGGAGAAAGGACTAGATAAGCAACTCGACACACACCATCTTTTTGTCGATTTCAAAGCCGCTTTTGATAGCTCGGAAAGACGCGATATCGAAATTTGATATACCCACAAAACGAATACGGCTATGCAGAGTGACGTTCCGCACAAACTTCAGGTCCGATCAAATTGGGAGGGACCCCTCCTCAACGTTTGAAACCAAACGAGGTTTTAGACTAGGCGCGTCACCCTCGTGCGACTTTTTCAATATAATGCTGGAAAGCGTAATAAGAGCTGCCAATTTAAAACGCAAAAGCACGGCGATGCTGTGAAACACGGACATCAGCGAATAATTTTTTTTAGTTTATAAATGTGAGCGAAAGAGGTTGGTCTAACATTGAAAGAGAGCAAGTCAAAGTTCATCCCGGCAGCGCATAAAAAGTCCGCGCCTTTGTGTACCTAGGCTTCAGCATAAACACCACCAAAAATGTCAGCCTGGAGATTAAGAGAAGAACAACTCTTGCCAACATGTGCTATTTTGGGCTCGGTAGGAAATTGAAAAGCAGAGCACCTTTTCGACGAACAAAAATTTACGATCTACAAATCTCTCCTCATGCCCATCCATTTAGATTCCGCAGACACACGGGCGATGTCTAACAAATTTCTCATCTTTTCGGACTTTCGGGAAAATTATTCTGCGCAAGATCTATGGCTCTGCTCGCGTGGGCCGCGAATACCAGAGAATACGGAATGACGAACTGTGCGAACTTTTTAACGCCATCACCATAGTTAAGCGCATAAAGATACAACGATTACGCTGGCTTGTACAATTTTTACGCATGGATTACGAGGCTCCGGTGAAAAGACCTTTCAACTCAGCACCCACGGGTGGACAACGGAGACAAGGGCGCCCGCGAATAAAACAGAAGTACCAAGCTTTCTAATTTCCTATCAGCACTCGGAATGTACAACTGGCGTAACCTCGCAAAGAAGAGATGAAATTGGCGTAGTGTTTTGTTTTCGGGACAAATCGATCAAGCAAAAAAATATGAGTTTCCTATTTCAGGAAGTACTGTTTTCGCACAATATGTATGCTCTTGGTGTGAATATTTTCATATGCAAGCTTACGTGTTTTCTATTTTTTTTTTTTAAATCTTAACTTCAAACATAAAGAGAGACATATCTGGCCTAAACTGGACACGCGTAGATCTCGCTTTCTCCCCCGCTTAGAGCGACCTCTGCTCCGACATGTTATTGGAGTTCTCACCGGGCATTGCCTGATGGGGGGAACCCACGCTCTTAGAATGGGATTGCAGACAAACGACTACTGCCACTGTTTCGCTTTGGTGAGAGCTCGTCGATGCTCGTTCCTCCATTATTCTTTTGAATATCTGGCTCCACTGGAAGACGAAGTGGTTCCATATCTAAGGTAAAAGTAGGGACATATGGAGTCTCTAATACGGCATCACAGCGGACCCATGGTGGCCTAGGTGTGCCCTTTTTCTGAGAAATGAGGACAGCCGAGATAACCTAAGCTAACCTAACCTATTTAATGGAAAAACAGTCCACTACAAATTACTATTGTTTTTTTAATAAAGTAAAGTGTTAAGGGGGTTTTTCTCGAATTTTTTGTTTATTCGAACTTTGACACTCTCTCTGCAATCGATCGATGAGTCCCTATTTCATTTATGACATGTTTAAAAACGCACACATATCTACGAAGCTTCTAGAAATTAAGAAAGCAACTAATTATACTTTTGTTCCTTTCATTTTGTGGTGATGAAAACATACATACACTCGAACTAAAAATGTACGTAGTAAACAAATTTTCCATTTGTTTTCAATCAAAAGCCATTTTATTCAATTACTTGTTCAATCTCCATATATACATAAGTAAAAGTGTATGTACATGCATTGGATGCGTTTGAGTTTACGATTGCCTATTGTGGTGCACATTTAAAATTTTCTTTCTCAGTTTGGTTTGCCATTACTGTGACGGCAAATTCCCTATCGGCGATCCCAAATAAATACCAAACTAGTCTTTTGAACTTTCAACAATACACAGTTTGCGTTCAAAGCTATTGCGTTTCCGTTATTCTTCATCGCTTCATTCTTTTTTCCTTCGAATGCATTCGAAACTGTCGATAGGAGCACTTCCTTTCTTGGAATGTGTTTCAATGTACTCATGGGAAATTAATGTTTCGAATTTAACTTGATTTTAGTTTGGTTTTTGTTTCGCCGATAGTTTGTTAATACACACATATGTATGTATGTATGTACTATAGACTACGTTGAGTTGTTGGAACTATTTATGCTTTGGCATCGGCAAATCCTTTGATTGATATTCGGTCAAGCTGGAAATATAAAATCGATGAGTTATGAATAAAAACGCACGAATTGTGCAAGACGTATCAATTTATTATAACTTGGATTTTTGTGAAAACTGTTCGCAATGACAATTAAGGCTAAAACGATTAAAATTAGTAATTAACGATATCTATGCATGAGTCTTGATTTAAAAAAGTGTTAAAATTTACTTCATTTCATTAACATGTATGAGTATGTATGTATATGTTTTCTAGTAATATTCTAATGCGTTGCATATTTTTAATATCTTTTTAGGTAAGTCCACTTACAACACGCTCATGAAATTTATGTGCAGATTTATGTGCAAAGATATCTAACGATGTAAATTTTTGGTAAGTATTTAGTCTGATTTTACTAAGCCAATGCTGCTAGATACTAGTTAATATCACGGTTACCACGTACTTCTATTTTTGTGTACCAAAATAAAAAAAAAGATGTACCAAAATATGTTTTAGCTATAGATTAATTTATTTAAATATTTAGAAACGGAAATTGGTGATCTAGTTAATAAACCAATTTATTGAGTTTATCTTGATCTAAATGCTGGATTATATCTTTATAAAGTTAAATTCTCTGTTAGATCTGTTGTGCTGACCCTAAGAAGTTCATTGCATTTATGAAGTTAAGTATTGTCATGTTCCAGATCCGGGGCAGAGACAATGACCGCGCCCAGAAGTGTAAGAGTCTTTGACCTATAATACATTGACGATCCCATAATACATTTCTTCTGGATACAGAACCTGTAACCCTGTTAGGTAGTGGTTCCCTTAGAAGCTCTGAGGTGTATACTTTTGACGGACCACATAAAGGCAGTAGACTATGTGGGCTCCGTTGGTACCCAAGCTTTTCGAGAGCGTCAGTTTCAGTTATCCATAATGTAGCTTTGAAAGAGTCCATGGCTTTTAATGCAGTCTGACACCGGACTCTGTATTGTCATCCTCGACCTTGCATCCATCATATACCCGACTCTGCAAGTGTTCCTTTTGGGACTTGTTGTTCCTTTTAGGGCTTGCTGAAGGATAATTCGATACCATTTTCTCCGTGAGTTGGACGGTATCCTCAAAGAATCATTTTAAACCATCCAGCGCCCTTGATGGTCTCGATTTCTTATGCCCACTGAGTTGCCGAGGCATAAAGCGCTCCAGCAAGCCTCATTGCTAATTAGTATAGCTAGAGGTGATATATCTATGATGATTCCCAATGATTTCGTTGGGCAGGCTACACATGCTACTAGGTGCTTCAATTTTGATTTACAGGATAGTGCTTAGTGCGGCCAAAAACGTTGATTTTTGTATGGAAATGGCTCAAAATATATTAGAAATACATTATTTTTTATTATATTTTTTTTTGTTTTATAAAAATAGGCTCATTAAAATTTTTTCGATTTCCAGCTAAAACACCGAATTTTGTATTATAATTACACCTGCATACATTTCAAAATGAGCTACATAATAAAATAAGTATGTTCATATGTACATAATTGGCAACTTATAGCGATTAATTATGGCTTTATCAAAATTCCTAAATTGAAAAAAAAAAAACATTATTTACTATATTTTTCGCAGACATGCTTTAAAGAGTGATTCCCAAAGCAGTTAGTCTTCATAAAACACTTAATTTTCACTTGAGCATTCAGAATGCAAATGTTGCTTTGTGAAACATTTACCAAAAATCGCTGGTAAGTATACGAATGTTTTTGAAACTAATTTGTGAAAAGAACGTTCAAAGCTCTATTTACTTTGAGTTAAAAATTTCGAAATTTCAATCCTTAAATTCTCTCAAGGATTTGCCTTCTTGCGAAGGCTGCTCATCAACTGTCTTTACGAATGGGCGCAAGTGCCTTTGTAACATAGCCATGGCGACGCTACAGGAGGTGAAATGTAATACAAATTGAGGCATAGGTTCTCACTTATAGTTTTGCTTTCCATTTAAAATTTTCCTTTAATTATTCCAACTTTTCAAAAAAAAAAAAATGCACTTGAAACTTACAAAATAAACCGGTGGCACAAACAACGTGTCAATAAAGTTTTGAAAGTGTAACTCTGGTTTATTGCTTTCTAACGTTTTTTTATTTTTTATTTTACAAAAACAAAGTGAAGTTTCTGTTATTTTGGAGTATTCTCTACAGTCCATTTGGCCTAATGTGCACTTGGATCGTTCAATCTAGTGTTGTGAAATCCCACAAAGCAATAAGAGCTGCTCCTGATGCGGAAGTGATGCATATACACACACGGTGTTTAATATTCAAACCGAAATTTCAACCATGATTCTAGATCGCTACACTACGGAAGAATACGTAGTGATCGATCTGATTAAAGGTTTGTATACTCCAAATAGCTTAGACGGTCTGAGTCCCTAAGACTCGGTTCTAGGGAAAGTGATTTCGACAACTGACCAAATTTTAGGAAATGCGTAGAGTCTGAAAACTAAAAGCTCTAATTTGCTTTGCATAAAAATTTTTAATTTTGGAAAATTTATATTTTTCAATATGTACTTAGTACTTTCTTGACAGAAGGATAAAGTGTCAAAGACATGTGCATTAATAATTGGAATTAGTCGAGAAAATATTTAAAAAATATGAGCGAACTATCTAAGGGCTGCAAAATTCTGGTATTAAAAACACCAACCAATGTGTTCAATTAAGACTTCGGCAAACTCGCAAGTAAATCTGCAAAAAAAAAACTATGCAATTTATAAGTGCTGCTTACAGTCGGTTGAATTGATGCTTTAGGAAATCCGCTTGACCAACCGACAGAAGAAGAGTGTAGAAAGGACAACAAGTTTACATTGGTCCCGGATGGCAAAAGCAAGTATCTACAAATGTTCATAAGTATATATACAAGTATTTATTTTGTACATACATTCACCTGTACGTGCTTGAGCCCTGTTATAAATCCAAGCTATTGAGATAGAACAAAAACAGTCGATTTAGTAAAAAATAAATATTTAGTTCTACTTGTATTTGTATCTATGTCTGTACGCCCTCGAAGGACAATGCGCAGCAGAGTTAGTCGTAAAGTAAACTAGACAATATACAATGGTACAAGTAGATAGTAGAGCAAAGAAGTGTTAATAATAATTTACTGTTGCATTGTTTAAGTGTTTGCATTGTGTTCGGCCACAGTAGAAAAAAAAATGAAAATAATAAAAGTATAATGGACGGCGACCAACAGACAACAAACTCGTTCACGCACATAAAACTCGAGCATCGACTTAAGAACAAAGATAGGGTAAAGGACAGCAGTTGTATGCGGGTGAACAAAGTAACTAATAAGATAAAAAAAAAAAATATATTAAAAAAATAAGAAAAAATATCGGGTGAAATGTAAAATTTGAACAAAAACTGTTGCACGGAAACAAAAGCGTGAAATAACCTCTGGCGTGATAGAGCCAGAGAAGTGCCTGAGTTTGTAGTGTTTCTAAGTACACGTTTTTTTGACTTGCTAGAATTTTATTTTTTTGTTAAATATCGGCAGTGTCCTTTAAGTAATTTTTGTAATTATTTGAATCGATGTGTAGTATATATTTTAAAATTAAAATTTTTTTGTTATCTCACGAACAGTCAGGATTTTCAAATTACTTAAAGCCTTTGTTTGACATTTCGCATAGAGAACAATTCGTGCCAGAATTCATAGCGCGAATCGCCTGAGTAAGGGGTACCATTAACAAAATTTATAACGATACAATAGATTACAGCATGATGGATATCTAAACTATCTAGAAAAATAAAATAAATAATAGAAAAGTGGAAATTAATTTTAAAAATATTTTAGCAAAATTAGACCAGGCATTATTTGCATAAATTTATTTATTTTTTTTATTGAGGAAAAAAATCTGCAAAAAAATGTTTGTAACTGCCGTCTGTATTTATATGGTAAATACGGAGTAAAATAAAGGAAGAACACCAAAAGCTCGGGCAAAAATGAATCTTGCGAACTTTTGCATGAACTGTTTTGTCTTTTTTGCATTTCCGAAAATTGCAATCTTGAAAAAGGGACATTACCAATGTACCAAGTCAATAGTAAAAGATACATACATATATACATAGAATAGATTACAAAATTTGCAAGGAAATAAAAAGGGTGAGAAGATACCTTTCGAATGATATCTCACACACCTAAATCGATATAGTTGTGGCTGAGTTTTTGAAGTTTTTCTTAAACCAATATTTGTAAAAAGTTCAAAAACAGCATCTAAAATCTTACCTTGTTACCCTTGAAAACTTCTTAAATATTTGTATGCAAAAAAAAAAAAAATACTTTCCTTACATAAAAAAAACTAACTTCTGAAGTTATTTTGGGATCGGTCCAGCTCACGTAAATCTTAAGGTTTTTCCGAAATATTTTGGTTTAAGTCTTAAAATATAATTTTTTATAATGGAACAGGAAAACACTCCCGATTTTCTTTGTAAACATCAATATTAAAAACGGTAAGAAGCATCCTTTCGTGAGAGAGCTAATAGGTTGAAGTGTTCCGCAAAAGTATTCCTCGTAAAATTCTACTAT